>NC_137118.1:19031941-19106941 GCF_949357685.1 Gobio gobio
CTCTCTAAATGACTACTTGATTGTTGGACAACTAGTTGACCATCCTGTTGAACATACCTATCGTGTGTAGAGTAAACCGTTAAAACAGCAGAGGTGCAGCTGTGTATTTATATCTTTGTGTGCTAATGAGTGCGTTGATAACTTGAGAACAGAGCGACTGTGAGTCACTGTAATACAGCCTGTGTCACTGGAGACTGTTTTGACTCCAATCACTGAGATGTGTGTGTGTGTGTGTGTGTTTGTAGGTCAGCCGAATACTCTACAGCTTTGCCACAGCTTTCCGCCGATCAGCCAATAAAGCGCCACTCGCAGCCAAGGCTCCGCCTCTTACGCCAGACAGCGATGTCTTCACCTTCACCGTCAGTCTGGAGATCAAAGAGGATGATGGGAAGGGCACATTTAGGTAAATCGCTTTGCTTCTCTCCCTCCATTAAAGTTAATTCAGGTCTCCCGATTCCTCCCCGTACATATCTGCGTTTAACCCCGGAGGTCTCATCTCTAACTGCATAATTGAATTAGGTGATATGTTCTGGTATCCAGCCTTCGGAAGTCATCTGCTCTGTTTTGATGAAGGAAACGATAAAAATAGAAAAATCTGCAGTTCCTCCACCACCTCTTCTCTTTCTCTGAAGTGTCGACACATGCTTCCTGTCATTTATCATCCCTTACATCTTCGCCTCATTCCTCCGCCCTACACAGAGTTCTATTAACACAAATTTGCTGCAGACCTGCACTGTACAGCAGTGGAAAGATCTTGCTTCAAAGGAAACATTTCCT
Source organism: Gobio gobio (assembly GCF_949357685.1). NCBI lineage: Eukaryota > Metazoa > Chordata > Actinopteri > Cypriniformes > Gobionidae > Gobio > Gobio gobio. The sequence continues at coordinate 19,032,719 of NC_137118.1, forward strand.
TTTTTGACTTGTTAACATATCTGTAAAGAATAGGGGTGTAACGGCACGTGTGTACCGAATGGTTCCAAATGCAATCTTTAACAGTTAACAGTCGGCTTGTTTTAAGTGTGGAACATACTTCAATCTGAGTTCTCACTCAAACATATTAAGTATTCAGTCCATTTTATCTCGAAATTCAAATGATAAATGCCGTTTTGACGCTCTTTAATGTGCCGTGACTGATCACTGTATAGATGCGCGAGTGAACGCGATCATTTCTTCCTAAAGAATAAACATGAATTAATATCTTAAGGTATGCTGAGAATACATTACAACTTACTGAAATGTATCAAATGTCGTGTAATCGCTCAATCAGTATTTCAACTGTGGAAAGACGTCAATAAAACAGCTTGTAAACAATGTCACGTATCACATTTACCTCAGAAGTCATTGAGTGTCCACAGCTGTTAGTTCTTCTAGAGAAATGAACTCTTTCCTTAAATATATGCACTATATTAGCCTATATATTCATTATATTCTACTGGACCTGTTAGTGATGTCTTGATTATTTAATTTATTTTTAAATTAGTCTGTCATGAAAATGACACACACTGGGTAAATTATTATATTTCAACAACGAATTGCAGTAAGAACATAATTTTATGATTAGATTTAGAAGTTAATGCAAAAACTGTCTTATGTGAAGTTTACATGTTTGCATACAATGCGTTATTTGAGTGTTGATTATTATATCTAAACATAAATATCAAATCAATTTAGGCTAACAGTTTCGGTTTGTTGTTAACCTTTAATATAGTAATGTGCAAGTAAGGCCTCCCTATGTAGTTTACAGAATTATCTTTAAGAAACTTTTAGTTATAATTGAATTAATTTAAGGACGGACACAATTTTTTCAGTAAACCACTGTTCAATAAAAATAAATAAAGCAATTTTGTAAAACTGCTGTACCGACCCGTACCAGACCGTGACTTCAAAACCGAGGTATGTACCGAACCATCAGTTTTGTGTACCGTTACACCCCTAGTAAAGAAGCATTGTTCAGGGTGACAAGTACTGACACACAGCTCCCTATGTGTTGAATATTATAATTTTAATATTACAGTTAAATAAAAAAATATAGCAGTTTGTAAACCTTTTAGTTGCCTATATAGTGTGTTGACCCTGGCTTTTTCAATGCTGCACAGAAAAGGCAATAAGAGAGAAAAGTATTTAAGGAAAGGGCTAAAGTGCCCAAAATAACCTCAATGTCTCCATCAGCATGAGCTTGATGCTCCAGAGAGACTGTCCCTGTTATAAATGGACTGTAAGTCACTTTGGATGAAAACAACAGGGGGAAAAAATGACAGAATTACCTTGAAAGGTCCTTTCGCTCCATTTGGATGCAAGAGACGCGAGTTTGTTTGTACAAAGATTTAGTTTTAGTCTTTGCTTTTGCAAATACTATTCTATATATATGTACTGCCAGTCATATTTTCTTTACTAAACAAACTTTGGACACATTAAATTAGTCAAAAATAACAGTAAAGACATTTTTATTACAAAAAAATCTGTTTAAAATAAATACTGTCCTTTTGAACATTCTATTCATCACTAAATAGATTCAGAATATTCATCATTGATAATATTTAGAAATATTGAATGATTTCTGAAGGATCATATGACATTGAAGACTGGAGTTATGATGCTGAAAATTCAGCTTTGCATCACAGGGATACATTACATTTTAAAATATATGTATATACAAAACACTTCTTTTAATTGTAATTATATTTCAAAATATAACTGTTTTACTGCATTTCTGGTCAAATAAATGCAACCTTGGTGAGACTAGAGACTTCTTACCAATAATCTTGCTAACTGCAATTGATTAAAAAGTAATCTAATTTTATAATCGTATTTATAATCCTTATAAATGTCACAACATTTTCATCAGCATTTTAGTTACTTCAAGGTTTTATCTTCAATTTATGATAATTTCATTAAAAAGAATTGTGTGAGCATCTAATGAGAATCACCATTGAGATATTTTTTTCCAGTTATTTGCAAAATATGCTTGTGTCATCAAAATAATAACTAAATCTTTTTATTTTGAGGTGAAATCTGTGAGATTCACCCAAGCAGGTGTTTGAAAACTCTCTTTGTGTCCATCAGTGCTGTATCAAAGGACAAGGACAGACAGAGCTTCAAACTGCGGCCAGGCATGGACAAAAAGATTGTGATCTACGTTCAACAGACGTCCAACAAAGAGTTGGCTATCGAGAGGTACGTGCTTTGCACAGTGACACAGGGTCTCTCCACTGAAAGGACATCCTCTTCCAGAAGAGCTCCATGTCTCCCATAACAACCAATAATTCATTCAATAATGATAAACTTGCACTGAATTATGTGTTTTCTGAGCTCGAGTGTTCCTTTCGGGCCATGAGAAAATGGAGGATGGTTTTTCTCCATGATGACTGATGTTGTGTTGAACTGAAGCCAACCCTGCCTGAATGCACAGCTGTGCTTTTCTGTTTATATAGGTTTTCTCAGGCTCAGCACCCTCAAATGGGTGTGCAGAGCTTTACAGTTAATGTGTAGTTCCTCTGCGGTTCTGTTCCAGTGAGAAATGTGTTTATGTTTCAGGTGTTTTGGTCTGCTCTTGAGCCCGGGGAAGAATGTAAAGAACAGTGATATGCACCTGCTCGACCTGGTAGGTGGCGTAAGAAAAACCTGCATATCTATTTTTGGAATAACTCCACTTATCTGTACCCTTATTTTTCCTCGATCAATGAATTACTTGATTAATTTCTTTATAATACTTGATAGCAGTGGTTCTCAACTGGTTTGGCCATGGGACCCACATTTTTCCATGGTCATTAAGCAGCGACCCAAATTTTAGGAATTGAACCAAGCAAATGTATTTCTCGAAAATGGTTGTCTCACACAAGTACCGTACCTCTTTACTTAAAGGCAGGGTAGTCAATTTCGGAGAAGGTAGCAATAGCGAGCTAGCTTTGAAAGCATGAGACCCCACCCTCCCTTCAGAGTGTCTCCAAAGCCACGCCTCCTTCAAAACACATGAACGACAGAGTCTGCAAAGCGTCACAAGATAAGAAATTAAATTACCTCATGTCTCAAAGCACATAACATTACAATAATAATGAATGTAAACAACTTACAGAGCTCTTACTTGTACCACCTGACTGCTGCAGATTCATTTCAGCGTTGATAGTATTGAGATAGAAACACAAAAATAACGAGTCTGAGGATATGAACAGCTCCGGGTAGTCAACAATGTCATGGGTTGCCTTCTTGTAAGTACGGTTATGACATGGCGTGAAGGCATGGTGACGTGTGTCTGCGCGAGTAGGGTGCGCGGAGGTATGGCAATACATATGTTGACTGGCAGGTAGGACATCCTATCATTGCATTCGGACCCAATGCAATGATTGGACGATTATTTTTCGGTCCGGAGGCTGAACCGGACATTTTTTCATATTTAGACCACTTTTATTATTGATTGCTACCAGGATTTGAAGCAACCAGCATAACAAAAATAAAGATAAGGCTATTAAATAAGCAGTCTCAAACTAGTTTTTGTTAAAACAATGAAGTTAGTAAGTTGGTATGACCCACCACAGTCATCAAAAATATAAAGAACAGCACAAAGTGAAAATAAAGCATCTTGCATATCTGCATCTTTCCCACGGCGTACCAGTTATGTAATTTATTGGTACTTTTTGGTAATTTCATGACTTGCTAATTGACAATGTAACTAATAATTTGATTCATTTGTTACATTTATATAGCGCTTTTATAGGCACTCAAAGCGCTTTACATAGCCAATGTGCAGCATCCACCTGGATGATGCGACGGCAGCCATATTGCGCCAGAACACCCACCACACACCAGCTGATTGGTGGAGAGGAGACGGAGTGATGAAGCCAATCATATATATATATATAAATGCCGGGGTTACACCCCTACTCTTTATCGAAGGACATCCTGGGATTTTTAATGACCACAGAGAGTCAGGACCTTGGTTTAACGTCTCATCCAAAGGACGGTGCTTGTTACAGTGTAGTGTCCCCATCACTATACTGGGGTGTTAGGACCCACACAGACCACATGGTGAGCACCCCCTGCTGGCCTCACTAACACCTCTCCCAGCAGCTACATAGTTTTCCCAGTTGGTTTCCCATCCAGGTACTGACCAGGCTCAGCCCTGCTTAGCTTCAGTGGGAAACCTTGGGCTACAGGCAGTGTTAATTTTGACAGCATATTTTGATTTAGTTTTAGTCATAGTCTTTTGACTAAAATGCCATTTAGTTTTAGTCATATTTTAGTCACCTGAATGGTTTTTAGTTTTAGTCTAGTTTTAATCGACTAAATCTACAGTAGATTTTTAGTCTCCTAAAATCGAATGAGTTTAGTTAAATTGTAATACATTAAGCATTTACGTATTACATAACCGACTGTCACTTGAACTGACATTTTGACATCATTTTGTTTTTGGCAATGTTGATATGGCTGCTGGCAACTACGATGTTGCATGCTTTTAATTATATTTGCTCTTTATATAGTGAAGTGATATACAGTGTGCACCCTCACATTTGCTCGCAGCAAGAACAGAATAATGTCTGAAAGAACAGAGGTGAGAGAAGTTTTGAAAATAACGTATAAATAATGACACTTACATATCCTGAAAATAACTCATCTGACAGGCACTCTTTACTTTAAACCGCGTCTGACAGAAAAGTTAACAGCTCTCACTTGTGTCTTTCAAAATAAAAGTCTCGCATTAGTAAAACAATTAGACGTTTTTTTGTCGTTTCTTTGATTACACACTCCACAACCCACTCAAAATGGTCTTGCATCCCATTTTTGGGTCACGACTAGGGCTGTCGCGGTTATGAAATTTACCTTGCGGTTATTATGGGTGGGTCAATAGCGCGGTCTGCGGTATTACCGCCGTTTTTTTTTTTTTTTTTCTAATTTATTCTGATTTATTGTTGAGTTATGTAGCATAAATTGTTGCTTTTTAACTGACAAAGAGACACGTTTTAAAAAAATTTTGTTTATTGTTAAATGCAAAACAGCAACAAGAACATGCCTTTTCCCATTAAAAAAATAAAAGAAATCAAATCATTTTAACGTATCACATGAAAAGAAGCAATAAGAAAATTCATGTTCCATTTTGAAAAACGAAAGAATTCGAAACAACGTTTGAAAACAAAACCATGTGAAAATACAGAGAATAAACAAAATTTGACTTAAGCGTTAACGAAAGTGATTTAGACCTGGGTTATCATGTCCTTGTTTCGCGCTAGGAAAACCAACATTATTAACCTTATGTGGTTTCAGGGAGGATCGCATGGGGGTAACGATATTCCCCGCGGCACTGAAAACTCTTTCTGATGGTGTGCTCGTTGCACAAATACACATGTATTTGCGCGCGACTTTGGACAGCAGCGGAAATCTAAACTGATTATCGCGCCACCAGGACAGTGGATTCGCGTTGGAGTCGATGCACTCCTCATGCAGATAGCGACTGAGCTCGTTATCTGCTCGCACTCTCTTGGGTATGGGCGCTGACGCGGAGGTTGTCCGTGACTTCAGTTGGTCTCCAAGAGTCTTTTTCTTTGCTGCAGGTGGCACCTCCATTTGCCCTTCGTCTCCAACCACTGACGCACTGGCAGCGGTCTCTTCGTCCTCCACTCCCACCATCTATTCGATGAGTGCGGATTTTGTCTCCGTGTCATTGATATAATTGTCCCTATATCGAGGATCTAAAAAACTGGCCTTTGCCAAAAGTTTTTGTAAGGCAGCTGGTTCATACTTCCCCTTTAAAACACTACACATTTTGTGCTTTATGTCCGATGTTAAGGTGGTATCCTCGCTTGATGGTTTAAGCATATCTTCTGTCAGGAGTTTCAGGATGGGTTTGACAGAAGACACTGTAACGTAGCTTTCGCCAGACAGCAGATCCGTAAACTCAGCCGCGGGTTGGGTACTCTTGTATCATTATTAATTTATTTAACATCAAATGCACATGAAGAATTGTAAAACAGGGCCAAAAAAAATAAAAAAATAATAAAAAAACTGAACACTGCGGTTGCCGCGGTTTCTGCGGTTGCTTTCCTTCCTCTGCGGTTGGCTTGTCAATAGCGCGGTTTTACAATATTGCGGTTACCGCGACAGCCCTAGTCACGACCCACCAGTTGAGAAACGCTGCTTTATAGTATCCTAGATTTGAATGAATTGAAATGTGATTTAATTTTTTTATTATTGTTACTTAAACAATCTCTATTCTGATAAAATAAAATAAAAATTGTAACACTTTACAATAAGGTCTCATTTATTAAAGGGGTCATAGAATGACATTTTTGTACAAGTTAATATGATTCTTTAGTGTCTAAATGAAAAGTTTGTAATATACTTTAATTAAAAAATTCTCATTAGTATTGTAAGAAAACACTCAATTTACCTGGTCAAAACCAGCTCAGTTTTCAGCAAGTCATTTCAGTGTATGTGACTTTAAATGATAATGAGCTTTGCTCACCCCGCCCCCTCTGCTCTGTGGGGCGTTTGGTTCGACCCGACACAACACCACAACACACGTGGAGTGTTGTCTTGACAACATTTGAGGGTATATTTTCGAGAAATAATGGCAACGGGAGTCTCTGAAGACACATCTAAGCAACCTTATCATTTTGAACCGGAGTCGGACCAGGAACAGATGACGAACCCATCGAAGTTCGAACAGGACGTTTCTGAATGGTTGGTTAACGTCATGTCACTTTGATCTATCTTTGTACTGGCAGAGTAGCGTAGTTGCTATGTGTTTACTGATGTGTTAGTTCATTGACAGATTGATGTTATGTTATAAGATTTTTTTTTTTTTTTACATTACTTCTTAATCAGTAACAGACACCGTTATAAACCATGTACAAAAGTAAGCTTAGTGTAGTGTTACCACGTTAACTTTATCACCCGAGTGCACAGTTTGTAATAACAAACATAACGCGTTGTTCATTATAAACGTGGGATTATGAATTATATTGAGAACGTCATACACAGAAAGTATGCCGTAATGTAACTTACCCTGTAAACTTTAGCCTCATTCATCGTGAAGCGTGCAAGCGATTTGCAAAGATTAATATAAAGGTTAATAAAACGTTACACTCACATCTTCGATCTTCCTGAGGTGCAGCAGGAACACGATCCTTTTTTCAAGAGCAGCTTATTAGCAAAACCTGCTTTATACTGACACTCGTTTATAAAGCAGTCTGCTGAGAAATGATTGCAAACATTGACGTTGATCGGGGGGGAATATTCCCTTCTAAAACAAAACTCAGCACTGCAGCCACTGGGTCTTCAGCAGTTCGGATTTAGGAACATCAAAATGACTGCTGTGTTCGTTATTACACCCAACAACACAACACCACAATCGCTTAGACGCCATTCTGCTCCAGAGTATCAACAATGGCGGACTGATGACAGCTCGCTCAGGGCGGGTCTGTGTTGAAACGCTGCTGTCAATCAACAATCTTAGGAGGGGCGTACACCGTGTAACGTCACACGGTCAGACGGCTCGATTTGAGACAGGGGAAAATATATAAGGAGATTAAAAAAAAACACTGGATGTATTTTTATCATTATAGGATGGTTGTGTACAGGCACTGCCAACACACATTTCCGTATAATCAACTTGTAAAAGTGCATGTACCATTCTATGACCCCTTTAACATTAGTTAACGTATTAACTAACATGAACTAACCATGAGCAGTACTTTTGTTACTGTAGGGTAGGGTTAGAGTTCATCTTTGTTAACGTTAGTTAATAAAAATACAGCTGTTCATGGTTTGTTCATGTTAGTTCACAGATTTTAATAATGTATTAGTAAATGTTGAAATTAACATTAACAAAGATAAATAAATGCATTATAAGTGCAGTTCATTATTAAGTCATGTTAACTAATGAACCCTATTGTGAAGTGTTCCCATAAAAATAAAGGAAAATAAAGTCTGCATCCAAATTTGTGTATCAGGTTACATCGTTTTCAAGGCTCTGGCTGAATCTGTTTACTTTTCCCTGCATATCCTTTGCTGATTTGTATTTTGGATTTGTAAAATCTTATCAATGACAGACTTCCATTTCTGTGGAAATCTGTGTATTTTTTCTATGTTCAGTGACTGGGTAATCTGGCATTAGGGTCAAGCAAGGATAGATGTTAGACAATTGACCAAACATTTATTTGTTTTCGGTGAAATACGTCTTGTAGCTACAACCAAACTGTAACATTTTAGTTCTGAAACAGCTCTTGCTTGGCCCGTGTGATGATGTTTTTATGAGTCTGGAAGTGTTGTCCTTCATCATGTTAGTTCTGCAGACAATGCCAGCGATCAGGAGTTAAGATTTTGGCTGGGACTGCCCACAGTTGGTTAATTCATTGTGAATGAACCACAGCTACAAATGAAGTTTTTCTGTGAACTCATGACTTTTATATTTGTTTTATCCTCTCTTTCTCTTGGCTCTCCTCACCTAACCTCCGCCCATCTGTTAGGAATCAATGGGCAAGAGTTCTGATGGGAAGTCTTACATCATCACAGGGAGCTGGAATCCTAACACTCCTCAGTTTCAAGCCGTGAATGAGGAGACGCCTAAAGGTACAGATCCGTACACATGCTCAGTTTGCAGGAGATTATGCTCCAAATAATTTTGAGGTCGTCTGATGCTGATATTTTTGGAATATTGTCATTTAAACCATAAGTGATCTGGAGAAGTTGTATTTAGCCATTGTGCCCCAAAAATTCTGAAACATTTTTCCTTCTGAAATCAGACGGGTTTCAAACATTCCGATTTTTAACTGACACACTCTTGGAATGCTGCCTGCAGTGAATTTAAGAAAAGCTAAGAGGCGTTGTTAAAACTCCCTTAGCTGTTCTAAATTCACTGTAAACAACGGCTTTAAAAGGCTTATTGCTTTACTGTACAATGGTGTTCTAATCTGATTGGGCAGGCAGCATTCCAAGAGTGTGTAATTTAAAAATCTGAATGTTGAGTTAATACAAATACAGTCGTTCATGTTACTTCACATTGCATTAACTAACAAATGCAACTTTTGATTTTAATAATGTATTAGTAAATGTTAAAATTAACATTAATAGATTAATAAATGCTTTAGAATTATAGTTCATGTTAACTGATGTAGTTAAAGCCACAATATGTAATTTTTCGCTGCTAGGGTTGCTTATTCAAAACAAAGGCGTAGCTTGATGATGCCTTGATTTGTGAGCTTTTATTATGCCGTAGAGTAGACGACCGCTTCGGCTTCTTCCACTCATGCGTATGTGGGATAACGCAGCGCTGTTTTATCATATTTTATACATTATTTGAGTCTGTTGAAAGTTATGTTATAATGCTTCTCTGTGCATTAGCTCGGCGGCTACTATGAGTAACTTGTTGCACACTGCAGTAAGCTTGGTCGATAATTATTACCGTAAAACTTCAAATAATAGCCCGGGCTTCTATTTACCCAAATCGCCAAACTGCACTGGCTTGTATTTGAAACAGGCGTCTATAAGAGACAGGCCTTTTAATTTAGTGTTGAGATGTTCAAGCATGACAGTAGGAGGTTACCACATTATATTACGTTTTATTTATACCGGTAATTAATTCGAATGTGTTTAACAAATCATTTAATGTAAGAAATGTCTTAGATTATTGACAGCACAAAAAACAAAATGATGTGACAGCAATGGGCAGAACAATATAAGTTACTGCTAAAATCCATCGAGCATATGAACTTGTTGCCCGAAACACATCAACAAGAAAGAAGGAAGGCCACCCTGTAAAACAACTGCAATCATGTGATAGAAAATTACTCTATTCATCACTATCATCATCCCCGCGATCCTCAATTACAAGTTAATTGGCGAATTCCTCCTCCTCGTTGCTCTCCTCCACTTTTCCCTCTCCGGCCTCCGCTAACTCTGCCTGCCTTGCTTGCACTAACAGCTCCCGCCCAGATGCGCAATGCTCTCCCTCTTTGAAACGATGGATAAGGTGATCCTCGCTTCCATCAGAAGCTACTGTCAGGCCACATACCTAAGGATAACATCCCGAAGTTAATGAAATATATTACCGGTATCTCCTCTTTCTCCCTCGCGCACACACACACACACACACACACATGTGCGGCGCGCGCAAGCATACCTTAAAGGAATTTTTCAGCCGCTCCGTATCCAGCTTTTCCCTCGCTTGAAGTACCCAGGAAACCAACAAGCGGCGAGCTGGGGCCCTCATATTTCCTCCAGCTGTGTACTCTTTGTCCACATCCCCTGCCATCCAGTTGTCATAGGACTCGTGCAGGCTGGCTTTGAATGGTTGGTTCCATACGACGTCAGGGGCCTGAATGTACTTTGTACAGCCACCGGGTATCACAGCCGTGGTTATGTTGTAGCCCCTTTTGAGCTCAGCTTTGGTCGCTGCGCTGATATGACAGCGATATGAATCCCAGGCTAGGAGACGAAGGGCGAAGTTGAGCTTTCCCACCACTCTCTGAAGCCAGTCTGCAGTCAACTCCTCGTTCATCCATCCATTTTTGGACGTGGCCACCACCACCCCACTGATATTTTGCATTGATTTCACCTCCTTGATCCCCCCCTTTGAAGACAATGTAAGGTTTCAATTTGATCCCGTCTGCTTTCGCAGCCAACACCACAGTTAAGTGGATCTTCTCATTGCCTGTGGTTTTCAGTGGAACACTGCGTGCACTGCATCCACCGTTGTAGAGCCCACCCTATCAAACCACACCGCTGTTTCGTCCATGGCTATAATGTTTTTCGGCTGTATTTTCTTTGCCTTAATAATCCGCGTTGTATATGTGACAAAATTCACCAGTTTCTCAGTGTAGTGCTTTGCGTCTTTCTGGGCCACAGTTGTGCGTCTTCTGACTGAAAAGTCGTTGCGCTTCAGGAATTTGTCCAGCCAGCCAGCGCTCGCAGTAAAACTCTCCTCATCCCTGCCGTCACTCACTGTTGCATACACTTCTTTTGCCTTGGCCCTGATCATTTTACGTGAGACTCTGAGATGCTTTGCCCGCATGCTGTGGATCCACTCACACACGCTCACCTCCAGCTCTTCACTGGCCTTCTTCCTCCCTCCACCTCGCAGTCTGGCCCTTTTGTCGTCCTCCTCGGACAGACTTTGCAGTTCAGCTTTATTTTTACGCCATTCTCGCACTCTCTTTGGATCAACCAAGAAATGTCTTGCCGCTCCCGAATTTTTTTTCGGCAAATTTGACAACTGTCAGCTTAAATTTCAAATCATACTTTTTTCTTTTTGTCTCCATGGTGGTATTGAGAGAATTAAGAAAAACTGAAGACTGACAGCTCATTCACACGGGGTGTCAGCGTTAACGCTTGACAGAGGGCGTGGCTGAAGCTTGCCGTTGATGCGACAACAGCCAATCACATTACGTTAACCTCTTTGTTATGTTGCCATAGTGATGAGTCGTTCATGAACGGTTGCGTCTGTCACGTGAAATCTAATCAAAACATAGAACAGACGATCTGACGGGTTTTAGAAGATCAAATACAACCCGATACTAAAAAACAGACCAGGCCTCTATTTGAGACCGGCCTTTATTTACCCAAACCTGTCGTCACACCAGGCGTTTAAAAGAGACAGGCGTCTATTTGGGACTCGGCTATTATTTGAAGTTTTACGGTATGTGTCTAATAAAACACATAATATATTAAAGTGTCTTTGGTGTTTCCATGGTTTCTACAAAATAAAAAATCGGAAATCGAAGGTAACGCAGGTATGATGTCATTGATAGGCGATAGCCCTGGTTAAAATTATTTCTCTGGATTTAAACATAATGTAAGCATACAAGTCAACAAAATATATAACATTGTTCTAGTGTTTTCTTTTGATATTTTAATCCACAAATCTTACATATTGTGCCTTTAACTAATGAAACCTTATTATAAAGTGTTAACATACATGTTTATGTTTGTAGAGTAATTTACAACAGCTTTGAATGCGGATCTGAATCAAGAACCGGAACTATCTCTTTTATAATATTAATTATTCTCACTTTATTTCACACTTTTTTTTTTGTTGTTGTTACTTTAAATGTTATTTTTGAAAGTTTTTTTCCGAAGGTTTGAAGTACTTTGAGCTGTATTCGATGTAGGTGCTATACAAACAAAATGTAAATTTAATAATATATATTTTTTAAAATAGAAAAATTATAATTTTTATGAAATATATCAGTACATCTTATTTGTATAGCACCTAATTATTAGCATGTATAATCATAAATATTTGTATTATTAAATAAAAATTAATTTTCTCTGTATAGTACCTTTCATGCATTGAATGCAGATCAAATGCAGATCATAACTTCATTAATGATGAAATTGCAAAATATTATTATTATTATTATTAATAAATATTTTTTACCTTTCGTACATCGGTGTAAAAAAACGAATTGGTAAAATATATTTTTGTTGTTGCTGTAATTACTCATATATAATATAATACAAATAATAATAATTTTAACAATTTAGTTTTTCCTGATGTTTGAAGTACTTTGAACTGCATTCAATGCACAAAATGTTCTATTCACATAAAATTTATTTTTATTTAATAATAAAAATAATAATAATTATAATTATTTTGTAATTTAATTATTATATGTTTTTTATAACAACAACAGAAATAATAGTAATCATTTTATTATTATTATTATTATTATTATTATTTGGAATTCAAGAAATTATTGTGAATGACATTATGCATGAACTCGACTTATACGAGTATGCTTTGATGACTTATGTTTGACACAGATAAGTTCATGTACATGACGACGGCGGTGGACCTGGTAATCACAGAGGTGGAGGAGCCTGTGAGGTTTCTGCTGGAGACGCGGGTTCGAGTGTGCTCACCCAATGAGAGGCTCTTCTGGCCCTTCAGCAAACGCAGTTACACAGAGACCTTCTATCTCAAACTCAGACAGGTGAGGACGAGCAGAGATCAGGGCTTTTTACAGGGCTGTTTTGCTGGAGAACTAAAAATATGTGCCTCAACTTACAGTGCGAAATACAATTAAGCTAACAAACTTTGAATTGAATTGCTTTCAACAATTTCAGCCAGCATTCACATTAGGAGGACTGGGTGCTCTCTAGGTTTTGTGACAAGGCCATAGTATGAACAAGCTTATGGAGATACTTTATAAGATTTGTGTGTAACGGTGCCTTCACTCTGCTCTCAGATGGAGAACAAGGAGAGGAAGAGTAACTCAGACACGCTGTATGAGGTGGTGAGTCTAGAGAGCGAGACCGAGAGAGAAAGGAGGAAGACCACAGCGAGCCCCGGCATCCTGCTGTCTGGCCCTCACGGCTCTATGGTGCCCTCCCCTCCTGAGGATGATGAGGAGGAAGGTGAGCGGCCTTTTTTTTTCATTCACATTGTCATGTACATAACCTCAAGAGTCCTCCAGGAATTCATATATTTTAGCGTGTGTGGAGATTTTACTGAACCTCAGAAGCTTGTAACATCTTTCTGGCTCTTTCTCTCCCACTATCCTCACAGATAATGATGAGCCGTTGTTGAGTGGCTCTGGAGACGTGTCTAAAGAATGTGGCGAAAAAATTCTGGAAACTTGGGGAGATTTACTGTCTAAATGGTGAGTGCTTTGAAAACAAGTGGAAGTGAAGGCTCAGGGCTGAAATGTGTGAAAGTGAAGAAATTAGAACAGAACAATATTATTATTAAATATATTACTATATTGGTAACTCTTAACAATAAGGATTAATTTATTAACATAAGTTAACTTGAACTAACAATGAACAATGCATCTACAGCATTTATTAATCTTAGTTAATGTTAATCTCAACATCTGCTAATGCTGCGTTCACACCAAACGCGAATAGAGCGTCTGGCACGAGTGATTTCCATGTTAAGTCAATGGAAAGGCGCGTTGGCGCGTGTCTGGAGGTCCTGCGGCGCGATAGACGTGTTTTGCGTGGCGCGACGGACGCGATTCCGCCTCATTCGTCAGTCTTGCATGATACACGCATTATGCGCGGCGTCTGTCGCCCGAATTGAAAAATCTGAACTTTGGCATCAATTCGCGCCACGTTTACCAATCAGGAGCCTGCTTGCTGCTGTAAAGTGACGTGATGAGAAACCATGCATAATTTAAAAATACTACAATTGTGTCACAAAATGTATTTTTAAGACTTTTTCAGGTGGCTATGTAGTTATTTAAAGCTCAAATCTGTGGTTTATTTATAAAGAGAGCGCCTATTTTAAAAAAATAATCGTGTGCTTTTGGAGTTGTGAGATCCAGGCAATCACCGGGCGTTCAGCGCTCATTAATCCCGGCGAGAGCAGCCTTACCTCGGCCAGTCCTTCTGAAGTTTGCGTTGGCTCTGATGTCCTGTAGTGGTTCGTCTTGCGGGTGATCTTTGGTGTCATGAATCTACAATTTATTGTCTGCCAAATCGTTTTGACTGAGGGCAAAGAGAAGTTTCACAACTTTATTTTTTAAGATAATGTAGGAGTTGCCTGGACCACATTTGTGTGGCTATTAATGTTTTATATATATTTTTAATGAAAATGAAAAGAGGCAGAGTGGTGTTTTATGTCATATTTTTCTTGGAGCGCCTTGAACGTGCGTCTATTTCGCTTCAAACGCTCAATTTATACGCGCATCCAATTCGATGTGGACGCGTGAATGGATTCAAAATGTTCAAGCGTCAAACTAGACGCGATTTTGACGCCCTATTCGCGTTTGGTGTGAACGCAGCATAAAACATGTTTTAATATTCCAAGTTGTATCTTTAAACATTAGTTAATTCACTTTGAACTATCATGAACATTTTTATTAAATAACATTTAAAGGGATAGTTCACCCAAAAATCAAAATTACCCTGTGATTTATAGAATTAGCCTCAAGCCATCCTAGATGTAAAAAAGTCCTGGCTAATCCAAGCATTATAATGACTGTTGCTCTCTTTTTGAAGTCCATAAAAAATGCATCTGTCCGTCAAGTAACGTGCTCCACATGGCTCTGGGGGGTTAATAAAGGCCTTCTGAAGCGAATCCATGCGTTTGTGTAAGAAAAAATATCTATATTTAAAACTTTATTAGGTAAAGTTCCAGCCGATCGCCTTCCGTGGAAAAGTATTGAAAGTGCCTCTCACAATTCACGATGCTTACGTCTGACAAACGTACCAGGTAGCGTAAGCCTTTAGAACGGCAGAGGCACTTTCAACACTTTTTCCATAAATTTGAATACAGACGGCGATCGGCCGAAACTTTACTTTATAAAGTTTTAAATATGGATATTTTTCTTACACAAACGCATCGATTCACTTCAGAAGGCCTTTATTAACCCCCCAGAGCTGTGTGGAGCACGTTATTTGATGGACAGATGCACTTTTTTATGGACTTCAAAAACCGAGCAACTAAAGCCGCGTTTCCACCGAAATTACCCGGAACTATTTGTACCAGGAACTTTTTCTCCCCCAGACCTGCTACAATCTGCGTTTCCACCGCGGTCTAAAGTACCGGGGAGATTAGGCAAATTAGTCCGGTGACGTGGGAATGCGCGCGACTGCTCCTCCCCGTCACTGACGGACAGGAATCACTTTTGCGCGATACTGTCTGCAACAATAACAAGTGTAGGTGATGCAAGCAGCGCTGCTTAGGCTGATTATGTACACACATTACCAACACTGTTTATTTAAACGTGCACTTTCACCTGGTTTGACCATTTTAATGCAAAATGGGATGATGGGCAATCCAAAATCTGAATGTAATAGCTCAATTCCAAAACTAAATATTTTCTATAAAAGGATAATGAGGTTTCAGTCATTCATGACAGATGTGTGAAAAGTTAATTGAATGAAAACAATAGACTGAATTAAGCAGTTGAAAGGTACTAGACTGCACGTATTTTATTTTTTATCACAATAACATCTCTTAACATTCACAACAAAAAAAAAATCACATGACTAGTATTACAATATGCTTCATTAAATGCATAATTTTAGAGACTTCTTCCTCAAATTTGAAATGAAGCAGGACCACACTTATGGCTTCACTTAAGTTGTGGTTATAAGTTATTATACTACATTCACATAGTTATACATTTAAAAATATTATATTTGGGTTTTCTAGATATGTTTATGTGCATATTCAGAAAGACTTGCGAGCAGCAGCCCTTTTATTTGCTTACACTATATGAATATAATTAGAATGTGGTTATATAGTTAGAATGTGGAAATTAAAGACACAGTGACATTTTACACATTTGACTTTATTTTAGACAGATTAGTTCTTACAAAATTAAAATAAAAGTGTGCAAAGACAAATAAATTACTAGAACAATAAAATGAAAATATAAAATGTGAAAACAACAATATAAAAAAAAAGTGTATTTTTCAGTAACCTGTCCAAGAGCTGTGCCAACACGTACAATATATAAAGTACAAGTGTGGTAGAGCAAATGCTTCAGTCAAGCGGCTGGTCATTGTGGCTACTTCTTGAACAACTGGACAAACTGTCCAAGAACAGACAGAAACCCGGTCTGAAAGTCCCTCTGCTGCCGTCTGCTTTCTTCCGCTTCTGACTGGTGGAATACCAACTCTTGCCTCCTCATCTCTCCTCGGCCTGGCTCTCCAGTAACAGCTGAATATATTGTCTCGCTGTTCTTGTCCATGCTGCAGGACGGCCGGTTAGCATCCTCCATGTCCCTCAGTGCATCAAGAAAGTCACAGTCCCTTTTCCTTTTCTCTAAGTAGAAAAATTGCACAAAAACACATGGAAATTAATACACAAGGCAACCATGAAACAATAGAAACCATCAATTAATTATTTAAAGTGTTTTCACTACAAATAATGAACAATTGTTTGCCCAGCTTGAACAATGCCCAGTGTGCAATTTTTATCATGAGCAATTTAAGTTTACAATTAAAAACAACAAAACCATTAAGGATTACACATCAGTTTTTAAATATATACACATTTTTGTCAGCTTTATAACGTACTGGTGACCGCGGGTATAAACACGCTGGTCTCCGTTGCCTGCGATTCATCAGGGCCACTCGTTATGTCTGGAAAAGCACGTTGAAAAAAGTTACTGCCACGTGTTTAAACACTGCAACGAGTTTAATAGATGATACCAAGATGAGATATTTACCTTCAACCCACTCGGATTCCTGGATGGTTTCCAACAACGCACTAGCCGAGTCTTTCGTTACCGCTGCACCAGAAAATGACGGTCTGTGTTCCAACAACGCGTCCAGGCGGTCATACCACTTGTTGATACGCCGGTCGGAACCGCTCCGGTTGTTATGATCCTTTAATTTCTTGTAATCTTGTCTTAATTTCTTTAACTTCTCTCTGCACTTTTTTCCAGTGTGACTGGAACCGAGTCGATATCTTCAGGTAACGTTATACCTTTTCATTGCGGGTCGCCGTTTCCAGTTCCCACTGGATGTCCTCCTCCGCATATATGCTCAATAAAGCCTGAACCTCGTCGTCTGTCCATCGGTCGAATTTTTTGTTGAACTCCATTGTTGCAAAAAAAATATTTACTGAACGCAAAACCCACGGAACCCACCTCGCAAAAGACTTGTAAATATGGCGGTGGAAAAAAAAAAATGCTGTGTGAGCTCAACCAATCAGCATGTTCAGCACCCAAGTCCCACCCCCGAAAGTTCAGGAACTTTTGAAAAGTCCCACCTCGCAAGCAGGGCCGTTTGGAGGGGGAAATATTTACCCGGAACTTCATTTAGACCCTGGTTCCTGCGGTCGAAACACACCGAGTTCCCCCCCAAAGTTCCTGGTTCCGGGGTAAAGTTCCTGCGGTGGAAACGTGGCTTAATACTGCCATTATAAATCTTGGATTAGCCAGGACTTTTTAAAAATAACTCCGATTTTATTCGTCTGAAAGAAGAGTATCATATACACTTTTCTTTGTCATAGTTCACAATTTATGCATGCAGTACAACAGCAAAAACTGTGAGGAAAAGTAAATGTTACATTTGTTTTTATATATATATATATATAGCCTACATTTATAAAGTCAAGCTGCAATATCAGCCGCCTTAACCTTACAGCATACAGATATATACAAATCCATTCAGAATTATTAAACACAGTTAAATACAATTTAAATATAAAATAGTCTAAAAGTGCTGAATATGGCGATTTGAAGGCTGCTCAAGATCATCAGTTAACAGTTCCTCTGTCAGATTGAGTTTTTGTGTCTGTGCTTGGAGTATCTGATGCCCATATGTGTACATAAACACCACTGACCCTCGCAAACTCCTAAATAAAACACTCACCAGACATGCTAGCATACTGAAATGTGATCGTGGAAAAACTATCAGAGCGCATATGTAACCGGTCCTTCTACTCGACCCTCTCTGAGCGGGATTCGAACAGAGGTCTCCGCTAACAAGGACGAAATAGGACATTAGCATGACCGCATCCAGCTACTCTCGGTAAAATAATCGCCCATATCGGACTAGATTTGAGCTCGCTGAAATATACCTGTGCGACTTATGACTGGTTTTGTGGTCCAGGATCACATATGCTGATTTACTGCTCAATAAATAATTATTCTTATTATCAAAGTTGAAAACAGTTGTGCTGCTTCATATTTTTGCGAAAACCATCGTTCATAATTGTTTGAAAGTTCAAAAGAACAGCATTTATTTGAAATATAAATCTTTTGTAGCATTTTAAATGTCTTTATTCTCACTTTTGATCAATTTAATGCATCCTTGCTGAATAAATAAATATTACCCCCCCACCCCCCCAAAAAAGAAACTTTAAAAAAGTAGTGAATCTTTTTTTACTTGCATTTTGTAAGGTGTTAATTTTAGACCCTGCCAAGCCACTGGTGAAAATGTATGAAAGTATTTGCAGGAAAATTATTCTTAGCCGCAATACTGTTGTTTAAGAGCCGTGGGTCGAATACAAAGCTTGTACAGATTCCTGTAGAGATTAATTGTTGCACATTAGCATATGCACTTTTAGATTAGAGGTTGTCTTGTTTGCCTCTTTCTTCCTGACAGCGTTGAACTGCTGCCGTATGCCTTCTATGCAGAGAAGCGCTATAAAACAAGCCGAAAATCAAGAGTTCTCGTCCCACACAATCTAATTTTTTTTTCTATCTCCAACCAAAAAAAATTCTCTACATGCACACACACACACCATTTCTAATTTAAGAACTCATTCATGGGAGGGAAATGAGAGAGATATTTTAATGTGGAGCAGTAGAAGAGACTGGGGGATGAGCGAATGGTCAAATACAGATAAGGGTCTTATTAAGATTATTTCCCGCTCCCATTACTCTTATTGTTGTTAATCAAAACCTCGAGATGAATTCAATTAAAAATCCCAGGAATTTAATTACAGGCTTGCGACTGTCTCTGCACCCTGAAGAACACAGCTGTGTCTTTGTGTGTGTTGTGCTCACATCTGCATCTACTCCCTAATTTTCCTCCTCTTTAAGCCCTTGGCTTTCCTTGTTTGGAAGCTGAGATTTACAGTCATTCTGTTGTTAAAGGGGTCATGGACATGGATTTTTAATTATTTTATGTTCCTTGAGGTTCACTTATAATGTCTCTGTCTGAAATTATCCATTTTTAATGGGCGGCTCTTTGAAGGCTTGTCAGTAAATGCCTACTGTTATGATTGGCTATTGTACCTGAGTAAGTGTTGAAAACATTATCCATATAAAACCTGCTGCTTCGTCTTTCAACAAAAGCTTCTTTGCTAACTCTCCATTACACCGTGCCTAGTTTACAAAAACAAAATGCTCCGAACAAACATAATCCTTTGACACAATCCAGGACGCCATTAAAATAAACCATCAACTTGTTTCCGATGCTGGGATCTTTCTAAAGTCTGTACATAGAGCTTTTTTAAGCAATGAAACTTGTAGGATATTTTAGTGGTACAAAGACGTTAAAAGATCAAGGCAAATTTGAATTTTCATGTCATGACCCCTTTAAATTAATTGATTTAATGTGTTGTGTATTGATCACCCTTGATTTAAAGACAAAGTATTTTTCAAACCATTTTCACTCTAGTATTTATTAAGTACTCTTATATTTAACTCTAGTTTTTAATGTTTTGGTAGTTTGTGCTCTTGGCTCTGTAAGCGTCCTTTATAGTTGAGTTTATACTGAGTAATCGACACAACTGTGAACATCATCTCTGGAGTTCTTAGAGCAAACTGTTGTGATTCCTTCTAAACTGCTCTAGTATGGAAAATGGAGCGTAATTATGAAAACTACTGGCAGTGTAAATACAATGTGAGTCACACTTGCCTGTGTGGTTGCTAAAGTGTTTTTTAGCATGTTTTAATGGTGTTCTGGGTGCTTGCATGTCCCAAGTCAAAGGATTCCACATCTAGAAGCTGATGATTTATTAAAAGCTTTTTAAACTGGGTCCACAAGGGAAGTGATAGAGAGTTCATGGGAAATTTGAGAAGAGATCATAGTTAACATATTAAATGTTTTAATAAATATGCTTACAATATAGTATGTTTAAAAACATTTGCTTTGGAACAATATTTTTGTTAAATATTTAGTCATATTTATTTATAATGATATATATTTTACATATAATAAATACATTTAATTCGAAGATTTTTTTTAAAATTCAGATTAATCCATCTAATTTTAGTATATAGAACAAAGATATGCTGTCAATTTAAGATTGAAGACTGGAGTAATGGCTGCTGAATATATCATAGTTATAAAATACATTTTTAAAATAATTTTAAGAAAAGCTATTTGGTGAAAAAAATGCAGGCTTGCCTTGGTGAGCCTAAGAAATCTGCTTAAAAGTTTGGCCCCACTTTATATTCGGTGGCCTTAACTACTATGTACTAACATCAAAAATAAGTACAATGTAATTTCTGATCATATTGGGTTGCAAAACACCTTTGCTGATATTGAGGTGGGATACAGGTAAACTTATGGACAGGTGTGGTGGTATGGGTAAGTTTAAGGGTCGGGTTAGGTGTAAAGGAAGTGTCAACAGTTTAATTACAAATGTAATTACAGAAGTTAATTACAGATGTAATCACATGAAGGTATTTTTAAAAATGTAAGTACAATGTAAAAACATGTATGTACACAATAAGTGCAATGTATCAAATTATTAATTAAAATGTTAGTACATAGTAGTTAAGGCCACCTAATATAAAGTGGGTCCAAAAGTTTTCTCACCATATAAATCTCTATGCATGAAAATATACAGGTGCCTTTAATCGAATTTGTGGCATCAGAAAGTTTGCCATCTTATTTCCATCACAAGTTGGTCAAGTTATTTAAATGCATAAAATTCATATTAATCGATTCACACACATGACATTTGTGAATAAAATTGTTTTAGATGAATAGGTCAAATAAGCTCCCGGTCTTTGATGTTAGTGCTTCCTGGTACAAGAACATTTGGTTTAAGTGCATATTGCATTAATAAACACATTTGCTATTTCCAAAAAAAAAAGAAAAAAGGAAAAGATTCTACTGATTTTGTATTTGCACAACATGATTTTCACGCATATGAGAGTATAATGTCATGTCATTGACCAATGTGTTGCACTGAACAAAGTTCTTCTTATTGGAGGAAACAGTTTACCGTTATAATCCCAATTGAGTTTGTCAGTTTTGAGTGATTGGCAGAGTAATATCAGTGGTAAAAATCCCAGAGGGAAGGTTTGTGCACACTACAACACAGTGAAAGTATGCACTTTCCCTTTAATCAGCAAGGAAAATGGGCACCAGTGACATTTAAGACATTCCATAAACAAATACAAATAAATGCTGGAAAACGTGCAGACCACTTCGGAGATTGTGCCTCTAGCAGGTTAACATTGTCTTATATAAACAAATCTTTAGTAAAAGGTCCTATATGGAATAAATTACACACCAGAATGACACATCTGTCTGTGTGGCAGAGTGTGTATCACTAATTCCTACTTTATATAGTCTCCATGTAATAACATTTACTGTTTTTACTGTGTTTTTGGTTAAATAAATGCCTTGGCGAGCGTAAGGGACTTCTTTCAAAAACATTACAAAAAATCTTACCAACCCCAAACTTTTAAGCATTAGTATAATGTTCTTCTTAATAGTTTTTTTACACAGTATAAATGGGTCACTATACATGAAAATTTTGTTTTGGACCCTACTGTCTTTCATTGTATGGACAAAAACATCAGAATATTTTCTTTCGTGTTGTTCAAATTTTTGCAATAGCTTTTTTTTAGACATACCGATTATTCTGTGATCAATCTGTTTTGCAATTCTTGATGCTTTTCTTGCAATTCTTGATGTTTTTATTTCTGTGAACTATGGAGCTAGTGCAAACATATTAGGGGTGGAACGGTTTAAATTACTCACGGTTCGATTTGTAAATCGATTAATCACGATTAATCACATACAAAATAAAAGTTTGTGTTTACATAGTATATGTGTGTGTACTGTGTATAATTATGTATATATAAATACTAAATAAAAGAGATCATACAAAATGCATGTTATTTTTTATTTAGTACTGTCCTGAATAAGATATTTTACATTTTTTTACAACCAGTCCACAACACAAAAAAATTGCTGAATTTATTAAAAACAACCCCGATCGAAAGTTTATGAACCATTGATTCTCAATACTGTGTCTCGTTCCCTGGATGATCCATGGCTGTTTTTTTGTTTTGTGATGGTTTTTCATGAGTCCCTTGTTTGTCTTGACTCTTGAGTAGTAAAACTGCCCAATGTTCTTCAGAAAAATCCTCCAGGTCCTTCACATTCTTCAGTTTTCCAGCTTCGTTTTGCATATTTGAACCCTCTCCAGCAGGGACTGTATGATTTTGAGATCTATCTTTTCACACTGAGGACAATTGAGGGACTCAAACACAACTACTAAAAAAGGTTGAAAAGTTCACTGATGTTCCAGAAGGAAACACGATGCATTAAGAGCTGGGGGTGAAGTTAGTATTTCCAACTTCTTTTTACTTCTATGCGAAGAACGATAAAAAAACTTAAATGCGATTTCTATCAGAGCATTGAATCACGTTCAGTCTCCTGTATGTTACGTGTGCACATGCACAAACAGTAAGGTGCAGCCTGCAGCTCACTTAACGGCCACTGGTGTCGCTAATATCCAGGGTTTCTGAATTCTACATATAGCCCCTTTATTTTGGCGGAATTTCATGGGCAAAAAATGTCCATTGTCAATAGTGTATCTATGAAATAGAATAAAATTTGCACCTTAAATTTGGAGAGAAAAAAAAATGGGAAGAATACAGATCACATTGTTTGTTAATACGAAGTTACAAATTCACAACACATGCAACAAATACCTTCATTGTTTCACAGTCTTAAATGTGAGGGTTGTTAATAATTTGTAACCATGAGTCCCTGTTGGTTTTGTAATGTTTCATCAGGCATCTGAACTTGGCTGTGCGACCCAAACAGCTGCCGGCACTGGTCCGCAGTGGTGTACCAGAGGCCTTGAGAGGGGAGGTGTGGCAGCTACTGGCCGGATGTCATAACAATGACCATCTGGTGGAGGAGTACCGTACACTTATCACTAAGGTAGGCATACAGTTCCCATCCTCTTCATCGCACCAGAGGCACATTTAATCAAATAATGCAAAGCAAAGGACTGACTCTAATGCATCTTCTCCATTATATGCTTTGTTTGGTTGGATCAGAAGTTTTGATGAACTATCTTAATGAATAATTCATCCAAATGATTTTTCAGCCTCTAACCTTGAGTAGGCCTTAAACTATTTGTGCTATTTTGAGTGATATGACTTAAGGAGAGATGTGCTATTACTTTTTTAAGCTGTTTTTTTGACAATAAATGGGATGATTTGCTGTCAGAAATGACTAATGTCCATCATAATAAATAACAAGAGCATCTGCAGTATTTTTAGAAGAGGTTACCGGTTAAAGAATGTATGGCTTTGTTGTATCAAGTTTCAAGTTAGTCAAGTGAATTCGCTAGGTTTACAAACAGAAAGCTGCTTGGTTTGAAAATGACTGCATGTGTGATCTGTGCTTCATATATTGCGTCACAATTAACAAGGATAATGGACCTTTTTACCTGCGTGTGACCCCATGTATAATCTAAACATCTCCCTCCTACTTGGACACTTTTGAAGCAAGTTTGTACTGCAGAGGCCACAGGAAATGATTGGAACGAGAGGATAGGGATGGGATCAGTACATTGCAAGCAGACTCAAACTCGAGTCATCCTAATGAGCACCACAGCTCGATGCATCGTGGTTCCAACAGGGTTGTCAAGTATTTTTGCACTATTCTGTTCACAGTTTTTAGCATTAAATCTGATTATTATACTTAATCTGACCAACAAATGTTAATTCCGAAATGAAGGACTATCTTTCCAGATTCAAAGAATTTGTTTTGGACATCAAAACCGTTTCTTGGGGAAAATGCTATGATTATGTCTCCACTGTACAAGGAAGGAGAGAGTACACATGACACACTATCATGAGGTAATCTGTATTAATGGATGGAGACGGCACAGAGATCCTGAGAGCCGCTCGATAGCCAAGCAATGACTGATGCTTTTTATAAGATTAGTCGTAGCATTGGATTGCTAATGGCTGAATAATGCGTATGAGAAAGCAGGACTCGAGTACAAAGAGTTGTTTCTTTCTCAAAGGGGTTGTGAACTGCATTGTTTTATAATGTTTCCTGGAGTGCACTTATAATGATAGTATGGTTTTTACATCAAAAATAGTCACAATTTAGAAATAAAAGGCATTTTTCCTACCCTTATTTTAGCCCTCTGATTTGAACGCTCTGTTTGATGGGGCGTGTCTCCTGTGATACTTCGGTGTAAATGCCTCTGCTTTGATTGGCTTACATTTTTGCATATGAAATAAGTATTAAATGTGGGGCTCGGTCAAACTTTTAGCACGTTTTTGACATGAAAGGTTGCAGTGATGAGCATCGTAGCCGATTACACATGTTGAGCGCATGAATGCTGTGATCTCGTCATTGCAACTCAATTTCTGCACACTAACAAAGGCTTTCATCATAACTAACAGTGCAAACACATTGTGAATAAGAGATTTGTTGAATATAATGGGAGTTTTGGCACAAGTCCAGAACTCAGTCACTTATGAACATGTACTTTTTGATTGACAGCTCCAGCGATTCTTTGATTGCTTTCTATATGTAATTTCATCACAGTTTAAATAACAGATAATTTTCATCCTACTAAGATAAACAATGTGAATTTGACCATTTAGTCACTGGTTTGATTTACTGACACAAAGACAAAGAACATCTGACTGTACATGAATCATTACATATCAGAAATCACTGGTCACAGATCAGGCATTAGAATTACCATGGTTACTTGTTGTTGCTGTACTATCGAGTCCATATCGTAAAAGTCTGTTTGCAAAACCTGTGCCGAAGTTTGATTTACCAAATAATCCACAGTGAAATGTACAGTATACAAATAAATAATGCTCAACTGACACATCCACATTGTTGAAAATAAACATTCCTAGCATTAGGATCCATTAGAAGGTAATGTTATTTTTAGTCCAGTGATTCTGTATCGCTCTTCTCTCCTCGTCATCACCACACCAGTGGGCAGGGCCAAAGTTGCAATGATGAAGTAGGCATTGATTTTCTTCTGCAGTGGTGGTCTTTTCACCTATCTATAGATAGGCACATTCCACAACGAGTCATTCTCTGGGCTTGGTTTCAATAAAAGCTGTTTTTGTACTAACAAGGACATTTTCAGTTCTGAAGCGTACAGGACATTCTTATACTATGATGACCTCTTATATGTCAAAAGCTCAGGGGAAATTTTATTTCTCAGTTCATGACCCCTTTAAACCTCTTTGTCTATTCAGAGTAGGGATGCTAACGATAAATCGTCCAACATTGAATGGTCGATAATGAATCGATAACTTGATTATGGATGGTCGATTAAGCAAGGTTATGATTAGAGTGCGTAGTTTGGCTCATTAATATGATTCAGACTTTAAAAGTGCATTAAAATCGAAACAATACAAAGTCCTTGACATGGAAAGCAATAGAAATTTAGTAAGAGAGTCAAATATTTCATCATATATTGTGCTCTGTAGTTTTTATAGGGCTTTGGGAGCCTATCTCTTGTCTCATACATTAATGTTTTCTTCCAATATTTCAAAGCAACTGAAACAGTTTGTTAATGGTCAGAAAAGCGAATGATATCTTCCACACGAGCAAAACTTTTATATTAGCAGTTGCGCTGTGGGAAAAGCGAAACTGAATTACCGGCGCCTATGAAATACTACGGAGCCCTGCACATGACATGCTGAAAATAGAAATAAAAAATTAGGGCCGTCAATCGATTAAACATTTTAATCTAATTAATTACATACTCTATGATTAATTAATCTAAATTAATCGCATGCATAATTTTAGCTGTGAAAGTATTTTAAATATTTCAATTCAAATGAATCAATGAATAATCAGCATTAGTGACATTAAAGTACAAAAACTCTTTTATTATTAATTTCACTGTTCAAATATTGGCCATAACAATAAACAATATGACCTAATATGCTGAGGAAATAAATTAAAAAGTGCTTCAGGAAGAAGATTTTTTTCACTGTACATACAATCAGGGCTTGACATTAAATTTTTTGCTCACCAGCCACTGTGGCTAGTGGTTTTCCAAAGTCACTAGCCACTCAGCATTTTCACTGGCCACAATTTTGCTGCTTGGAAATGACATTTTATATGATTAAAGTTGAATTTGGCATGCTTAAATTAATAGATTTTGAGTCATTTTACTTGATTTAGAAGATTTAAAACCCTTTCAAACTTTCAATGCAGAGTGACCACCCAAATCAAGACTACATTGTATATCAGCTGGTATGCAGGTGGGCAAGGGGTGGGCAATATGGCTAATATGCAGGGCCGTGCAGAGAGTTCGTCAGGGGCAGGGGCTCAAATGTAAAAAAGGGGCAAAATATATATATATATATACCCTGTTCGGCCGAACCAGCCTCTTACTGCATTTCGTTGCCTTGTACCTGTACTTGTGTAATGACAATAAAGTTGAATCTAATCTAATCTAATACACACACACATATATATATATATATATATATATATATATATATGTATATGTATATATATCCTTATGCTCAGCAAGCCTGCATTTATTTAATCAAAAATACAGAAAAAACAGTAGCCTAATATTGTGAAATATTATTACATTGTGTTCTTTTTAACTTTTTATTAATTAAAGAATCTTGAAAATAGTATCACAGTTTCCATCATTGACATTAAAGCCTCATATTAGAATGATTTCTGAATGATCATGTGACACTGAAGAGTGGAGTAATGATGCTGAAAATACAGCTGTGATCACAGGAATAAATTATATTTTAAATTATTTTAAAATAGAAAACCATTATTTTAATAATATTTCACAATATTGCTGTTTTTTATCAAATAAATGCAGGCTTGATGAACATAAGAGACTTTCATAATGCTGCATAATATTCAAAAATGGTAATATAATAAAGTCCTTTCACGTAACCATTTCGCCTGCCTACACTTCACATAGGCCTGTATAGGTGCCGGTGGCACGTGGGGTTTGTTAACTTTGATAGTTTCATGAAATAGTAAACGGTGTATCAATATACATAAATACAAGTGAATTTAACACTTACCATTAATGCGACTTTTGCTGCTGCTGCATGGTTTTGTGCAGGGATTTGTTTGTTAAAATCCATTTTGTCAGTGATGCAATTTATAAAATGAGACAAACCGCAGGAAATCGTTCCACAAACGTTAGTTCGTCTGTCCGTGTCATTTTCAACCGATTTCTGAATAAGAACAGAAAATTACCGCTCCGCTTCACATCGCCCAATGGAATTTGAACTTGCTTTGCCAGATCACGATTGGTTGGTGTATATACATGACAAACGGGCATTGGTGAATTGTGTAATACTTTAAAATATATAATATATAGATTTGTAATTAAATCAACACATTAGCTTTGATTATGGATGAAAAAAAAATATTGGTTTACTTTTTTCCCGTAAGGCCACACACTCTCTGAAAGGACCATATTTGGCTCGAGAGCCGCTTCCGAACAGAGGAAAATCAGCTGTCAATCAAAACGCACGCGACCCATAGCAACGTGTTACGGCAACGCCTCAACAGAAATTGTCCGACTTTTGAGCCGTTCGTTACCATTGTATACATTGTCATGTTATAATAATTACATTTATTTCGTTTTATTGACCACGATATTATCATTGATATTTGTCTGAGAGGGGCACTTTTGATTCATTTTGAAAAAGGGCAGGGGCTCGAGCACCCAAAGCCCCCCCCCCTCTGCACGTGCCTGCTAATATGAGAAATTGAATATAGGCTACATAAAAGAACAAAAGCAAAGTACAAAAACAATAATACATTTCATTAAAAAAATATACTGATACAGTAGGTTTATTTAATATGTATACATTTATTTAACACCTGTAGTTGTTTGATTAACATTAATGACAGACAGGTATTCATTTGGGCTGCTGAATGCATGGACGTTGTAACGGGTAGGAATATAGTGTGGCCCCTTTAAGAGTGCGCGCTCCCTGTTGAGAATGCGTATCAATAGTACAAGTGTGCAGTGTCGTGGAATGTATACGCTACGCAGTTTTTCGCGTGCATATGATACGCACTTTATGGCGTGTATATGACACGCTCTTGGGTAGAATAGCGGACGTTGCAGGACATCGCAGACGACTTTATTTTTATCAGCACTTCCATCAGGCCGTTTTTATATAGGCTACGTAAATGTTCCAATCAATGATCCAGGCAGAGCCGGCCCAGCCACTAAGCGAACCTTGCAATTGCAAAGGGCCCCGTGGCCAGCAGAGGGCCCCCTAGAGTCATTGCTGAAAAAAAATCATACATCAAAAGTAACATAAAATAAATAAATAAAAATAAAGAAAGAAATGGGCCTACAGTGCTCTTTATCAGGCATCATGATAAGCACAGTTGTTATTTATTTAGTTCTTTATTATGGCGAGTTCCCCGCTAATCTTGACCCCTGACTGACCCTGTGATGTCAGTCACATCATGTCACTCGTCAGTCAGTGACTCCGACGTCGACGATGTCTGACAACAAGAAACGAAAATATCTTTCTGGCCATGAAAAACGACAAAAGAAGAGGCTGGAAGAAGAAAAGAAGCAAGAAGATAAAGGTACGTAAACCTGTAGGCTTAATTTTCCGATACCTATGTATGTATGGATAATCTGCAGTCTAAATATAAGTTAGTCTCTCTCGCTCGCAGTATAGCGAGGCGGTTGTTATAGCGAATAAAAACCGCCTCGCAGCTCGCTATAGATTATCCCTCTTATTACATGGATACCTACCAAATCAATAAATAATTTGACACAAAATATTGATTGAAAAAGGAGTTTATTGATTTAAAAACGATTGTTGCTTCCGCTAAAGAAAATAGTCCGTTCCGCGTCCATAGCAACGATCTGCTCAACGGTGTGTTATAGCTACTTCACAGCGGGCTGTTATCAAGACGTAACAGACCCGCATTCTACATTGGAATTCAACCAAGCCATGTTATAAATGCTAATAACATGCTGCAAAAAATTAGTTTAGTATTATACCATTTGTTGTGATGTTAAAGCATTTAACAGAACAATACAACCCCAGTTTGGCTTCTTCACTAAAGGGCTAACATTAATTTACTCCTTATGTCCCCTTTCCAGGGGCACTATTAAAGTATATGCTGCCAGTAAGCAAAGCTCCAGCTGTTGGTGAGTATAAAGGTACTGTAAAATGATAACCTTCTGCATTTTAAAAAATTAAGTCTAACTTTATGTATAATTATTTTCTTTATTGCAGCTCCATCAACCACTTCTTTTCCTGGTTCACAACACAGTCATGTCACCCAAGAAGACACAAATACACAAGTTTGGATTTTAATAGTTCTATTGAAATGTTACCTAATTCTTATTATTGTTACTTTTAATCTTGTTTGTGGTGTTTTAGATATTGTTAATTTTGTTTATTTGAAAAGTTAAAACATTTAAATGTTCTATTTATTATTTTATATAATAGTTTATTTAAATGTATTAAATATTACTCTATTTGCTCTATTTCATTTCAATTATATATAGGCTGTTGTTTGTGCCTCTTAAACTCTTGTGTCAATTAAAAATGTTTCTTTGATTGTCAGTGAAAATCACTTTATCAGTCTTTTTATTCAGCAAGTTCAGCAGTGTGTTCATTGCACTGCACTGCCATTCAGCTCAGTGGTATCATAATTTTACTGTTAGACATCAAACATGGAACTCAACTCAAGAACTCAAGGTCTTTTATTGTCATTCTGTACATGTTGCCACATAAGAACGAAATACGTACTCAGGACCAGCAGCGTAAAAAAAGGAAATTAGCATACAGTATACATAGAATAATTAAAACATAATTTAATAGACTAAAAAATAAAATAAAAACATAGTAGATATAATATGTACAGTATAGTTATAAGGTAGTCATTGCTTTTCTTTAGGCCTTACTTAAAACGGTCAAAGGGGCCTCCAACCAAATTTTGCTTAGGGCCCCCAAAGGTCTAGGGCCGGCTCTGGATCCAGGCAGTGCGTTCTCGTCTCCCTCCTTCATTTTACAGCTCAGGGTCAAAGTCCAATACAGAATGGATTAATCTGCGTTATTTTTTTTAAAAGCCCTAAAAAAATATATATATTATACAACTTTTTAATTCATTTAATTTATGTGTTCCCTTGTTAAATTAAAACTAAGGAACACATTTAGTACAATGTGGCTATGCTTTAACTAAAATGAGGGAACGAATTCTTAATTCGTGGCCTCAATATTTTTCATTTTCCCCTGGCATATCATGTCTAGTACTGTTCTATACAAATAACCTTGACGTGCCTTACCTTGTCTAACATGCACAAACTGTGTTAAAATTTAATGTGAAGAGGGATTAAAAGACTGATTTTCAGGAAGAAAATAAGCAAAAATAAACGGATGAAACGCTGAGGATTTGGGAAAAAGAAACAAGAGATTCCATATTCAGGGAAATACCTCACAAAATATTGTAAAATTCGTGGAAATTCGGGTGACCTACCTGCAAAACGGAATACAATGCCGCATATGGCTTAATTATAATTTATAGGCTCACATACCTCTCTCATTTGACATGAATCCAAATATTTCCATGTTCGCGATGTAACATTTGTCTGCTAACCAATTATTTATTTTGTAAACAAAGCTTTGTACTTCACTCGTGTCCTAATATTCATGTAAAAAAACATTCATATGCGCAAAAATGTGCCCTACCACAGCTGATGGGTAGCAGTTAGGACATGTAAATGTAATGTAATGTGACTTTGCATCCAAAACAAGTGCAAAAGCTTTGTGGCTTAGTGTTTTTCATTTGGATGTGATTCTGTACACGCTTTACTTTAGAGAACATAAATAAACCAGCAGCAGCATCATGTTTGCACTTTAGCTTCCCGTTTGACCATTCTGCATGTGAACTCAGTTGGTGCATGTATAGCCGTGCTACTTGACCCCTTTGTTTTAACCCGAGGGATGCATTTCAATATACTGTATCTTGTCCATCATTTCACCATGTCCCCAAGGTGCCTTACAGTGGTTTGGTTATTTCCATGAAAACCGGAGCTTTTACTGTGCTGAAGTTTCAGCTTTTTCCCAAACAACATTGAAGAGCACTATTCTCAGAAATCTGTGAGCCTGTAACCCGTCCCATTTCTGCCTTAATGTGATTTGTCTCGAATGTGAAAGCTGGTTGTCTCTTGTTAAGGCCTTGCTTTTCATTGCACTTCTCAATGTTCATTATGGCTTCCTTTATTCTATGTGACTAGAAAAGGCTTGAACTTCACCGACTGGACACAAGTCAAGGGACGTTCACACTGGCAATGATTTGCACTGACAGAAGCGACCGTAAATCATGCTTTTTCAGTGAGAGATGGTGATTTGAAGCGGAATACGTGAGGTGACATTCAAAGCAATACCAAACAAAGCAATGCAAATGGTAAAATGGCAAAGGTTATGAGGAAAATGTACAATGATTTTTAAAATGATTTTCTTTCCCAGAAATCCATGTAGTGACAAATTATTACTTAATATAAATAATTAATTAATGTTTGTTTTTTGCAGGTGTAGTTTCACAGATATATAAGTGTGTGTGTGTATGGCTTTTTTTTTATTTGATATACCATATTGGCTGATATTTGTTTATTTATTTGAATGTAATGGTATCGGCTAATATTGGATAATTTTTTACTTTCACATTATCTTTGCTGTTATTTAATGCTCATTCAAAGTAATTTTTAATTTCAGTTATAAATTAATAACATTGTTATATGTCTTTTAGAAGATATTTGACTTTCATACTTGGATACAATGAAGTGATGGCTAACTTTACAATTAATTTAAGTTTTAGGGTATTTTTCATACAAAATATCAAAATATGTATCCTATTTTAGACCTCTTTTTAGACATTTTGCTCATTTAATAGTAGCTTACCTTACACACAAATGCCGTGAGAAACTTTAAATTAAATGTATTTATTTTAACAAAAAAATTAAACTTTACATTTTAATTTTGTGTCGATCATCAAACCTCAAACGACAGGCCAAACAGATGTTCAGTCTTTTTAAGGAATTAAGTGTTCATTCATAATGATCTTCACTCCTAAATGTTGCTGGATTCAGTTTTTTAGTTTACTGTATTAATATTTTATACACTCACGATATATGTTGTGTAAGCGGGTAATTACAATCTAGAGAACTCTGGCTTTCAGCACTTGTAGGCATCGCTACTTTTTTCAAGGCTGTTCTATTCGCTAGACGTTTGATAATAGTTACTGTTGTAATTAAGGAGAGCATGTGAGCGAGGAGCGGAATGGTAATATTTCCTCTGGAGCGGAGAACGCCTTTCTGAAGATTTTTAATATTTAATACGAAGCATCAACCGTCTATATAGAAAACATTGACCTGTCCTGTATTGGCAATCTGAAAGACTATAGGAAAAATGTTTGATAGATGCTAGTAGGCTGCTTGGACAGGCTTAAACAAAATCCATAAACTAGCCTAAATCAGACTATTTGAGCTTAAAGTCCGTACTGCTTATGCAAACGTTTGAAAAGAATGTCCTCCAATACCTGCACATTCATTGTAGACCTCAGCGGGGAAAGAAATGTACTTGAGGCATGAAAATGCGCGCTCTACACTGACGGTAGATTCATCGATGACTGGTGCGCGGGCATTTCACTCACGCTTGATAAGTCAACGTCACATGCTGTAGGCTACTACTCAATTCATGATTGGTCACTGCCAAATTAAAATATTAAAGAGAACGATAAAATAACGTTATTAACCGGTTAATGGTCATTTCAAATTAACGTTTCTGTTCAGAACGATTCAAATTGATTTTGATTCCGTTTCCGTTTTTGTTCCTCTTAAAATTTCGTTCGTTTCCGGTTTTCGTTTTCGTTCCTTGAACCGGTTCAGAGCCCTGGTTAAAACCGTAATTAAACTAAACTATACATGTTCTATCTCCATGCATCATGTATTCTCTGGCTCTGAAGGCATTATTGTCAGAGTCCGGCTTGAACGGTTGTTGTTGTTGCACGTGCTATTGAAGCCCCGCCCTCTTCTTGAAAAAACAGGCAGGGAGCACCAGCTGATTTGCATTTAAAGGGACATACACAAAAAACTGTGTTTTTGCTCACCCCAAAAAAGTGGCAATTTTAACAGGCTATAAAACATGATCTGTGGGGTATTTTGAGCTAAAACTTAACATACACACTCTGGGGACATCAGAGACTTCGCTGTTGACGACGTGAGTGATCCTAATGTTGACGACGCTGACTCGCCATCTCCGCAAGTAAACTCTAGAGAGGAATGCACATTTCATAGGGATTACATAAGCATAGAGTAGCATATTTTTTCCGTTTTGAATTGGTTCGTTTAAAAGTAGACATTTCAGTCTTTCTATAGATATATTTTGCATGTCTGTGAGGCAAGTAGCCCATACGCTGAGTTTTGGTTCATTTATGAGCGATCCAGTTCACGGAGACCGAAACAGTAAAACGCTTCCTGAAAATGCATCCTCCAGACGCAATGTGGTGATGTGAAGCCATTTTTGTGTCGTATTAAGAGAGGGAGAGAAAACACGGTATTGCATGTTTGTGATTATTACATTCTGAGAGAAAGATTTCACTTAATTGACTTTATCTGTTGATCTGTGTGGATTAATTTACTCATTAAACCCACATTGCTATAGTGAGAGAATGCTTGTGGGAATTTCCCGCATTATAAGCACAGAGCTTGCGGGAAAGAGTAAAATCATGCGCAGTACTCGCAATCCTGTCCCGAAATTCAAGCCCTGCTAGAGTTGGGTGCAAAGGCTGTAGGTTTTTTTGAGTTAGGCTACATACAGTGATTTCACTGGGCATAGCCATGTCAGCTGTCATTATGTAAAGAAAACATCCCGCAGCACTGAGGTCCCAGGTGGCTACAAGATGTTCCTCTCTTCCACCCACCCTAAAGTCCAAATAAACCTGATGTACACACTGAGTGTGTGTGAGATTGTTGAGCATGCTGAGCAGCTCCTGCACGTTTAGGTTTGTTTCTCAAGCCATACTGAGCTAAACAAACCCACATTTGTATCACTAAAGGTCTTCTAAAGAAGGAAACTCGTCCAGCTCACTCGTCCCACTTCAGCTCGTTCCTTTTCCGCCATTCGTCACCATTTTGTCTTGTACACAAAGTTTCATTACATGAAAACAGAACCGTATGGCGTAACAGTAAATAATATCCATGAAAATTGAGCCCAACACTGCCAATGCTGAAGACCTGCACATGTTTATGTAGTAATCCAGAGTTATCATTTGTGTTTAGAAAGAATTGGTCATGACAAGAGCAGGTTTTGCCAGTTCTTGCGACACATGGAGTTGAATGAATACTGTGGATTCTCAAAGATTTCTTTGTTCGTGAGTTAGGGAAAATCGCTTGTAAAAGGGATGGCCTGGAGTTTTCTCTGGATGGTCAAATCCAACAGTGTGGCACCAATTAAGTAGAGTACTTTACTTAGAAGACCTCACCAACTTCCTAGAAATAATCTGAAATTGATCGTCATTGTGCCATTTAGGGGTAGTGTAGCCTATCCAGCATTTACATTTTTACATTTCATTTTGCAGACGCTTTTGTCCTAAGCGACTTCCAAATGAGGAATGCAGCAAATGGTTCATCGTGAAGTGGCAAATAAACACAATAAGTGCTAAAATTACAAAGGTTAAGACATTGCTTAGAGTAGCATACGCTAGAATAGGGAAGGATTAAGGAAAGCGAAAGCATAGAATTTGTTATGTATTTATTTTATGATGAGGTTAAGTGCTAACGGAAGCGATGAGTTTTCAGCTGTCTTTTGAATATTGTCAGGGATTCTGCATTCCGGATGGAGGCGGGAAATCGTTCCACCAGCAAGGAACAATGAACGAATATGTTCTGGAGAGTGATCCTAACATTTTGCCTGTGTGTCTAAGAGAGCACCCCCCCCCCCCCCCCCCCCCTTTAATTTCTTGTGCATATACTGCAGGGCCCGTATTCATGAAAAATCTTAATGCAAAGAGTAGCTCCTAGTGACAAAATTCTAAGAAATGTGGACGTTTCCTCTTAAAATTAAAGAAAGAATCCTAGTAAAGAAGAAAGTAATTCAGAAAGCATCTTAACCCTTAAAAGAGGTCTTAAGGTCCAAAGTGTTATGAGTATGGACGGGGACTTTTAGGAGGCTTAAGAGTTTCTTTAGCAGGGGAGAAAATGGACGAAACGTGAAGAGGGAGAAAGTGAATTTAAGATTAGATTGTGCAGGGATCATGTTTGTTACCGATATTATTTGAGACACGCTAACATCTCAGACACAGGGCAGAAATACCATAGTGCCAGAAATGGAAGTAATCACTACATTAACATGTTTGGCTACTGGAAAAATGTAACTGTGCAGCAAGTGATGATTTGGATCTGTCACAACCTTCTATATAAGCAAAGTGATCACACAATTACAGCAATTTCAGAACCTTATTGTGTCGCTGTTAATTTCCTATCAAATACACTAAGTACAACATTAACAGCATGGTAAATAAATAATATATATATACATATACACAATTACATTTTCAAATATAATAAAATAGAAAACATTTATTTTAAATTGTAATAATATTTCATAATATTACTGAACTTCTTTCAAAAACTTAAAAAAATCTCATTTAAAGTATTCAAACTTTTGACTGGTAGTGTATATTTTTAAATTGTATAGTTTATTGTGTACTACTATTGTAGTTACACTATTTTACATGTACTGTAATATTTCCTTACACATGCTGTATTGTGAGAGGAGATTATAAAAGACAGACCTGGCTGCAGCCTTCGCTAAAATGACTCACAGACAGCCTTTATTGTGAGGCCTTGATGAAAGGTTTTGTTTCCACTCAGCTAGTTATCACAGACCTGCACTTTTCACCGTCTGCCCTCCTAGGGCTCTGCACTCTGATAGAAGAGGACTAAAACGATCCCTCATAGGGTTTGAGTGAAAGCTAAACCGCAAGCCACACGTTCCTCTCACATTGCATAATTAGTAATTAATGATAGTTTGCTAGTTTTTTAACTCGCAAGCTACAGCTGACGCTAATATTTTTTCAATAATGACAGATGTTGAACCAGGCAAATTCTGAATTCTTTTTTAACACAACAAATGCTTCCTATGTTCCTTATGCTTTGCTTTTGTATGTGTGCGTTTGTGGTTGATGCCTGGGAACCATGGTGATTCATTTCTTAAAAGCGTCGCACAAAGAATAGCCATGCTCTCAGAGTTTTGCCATTGTGTTTAATTCAATGGAGGCATTGAACGGGCCCACATTTCTATTTTGAGTTGTTATCACGGAACTGGCAGGCTGCTCTATAGTTCAACGCTTATGGCAAGTTAAGCAACAAAGTGACATTGACGAAACCGTCTGTCTCTGCTTCCAATAAACATTTTAGTGAGAAATATAGAATTTCCAGTGTTTTGAGAGACAGGCCTCCCTCTGACATATCAGGGCCAAATGGCTGGATTAAGACGAGTGTCGATTTTCACTAGGGCTGGGTCATAAATACACGACACGTCTTAACACCAGGGCTAGAGTGATGACAAGTTTGATTTAGTTTTTACTGAGTGCCTTCACCTTTTCCATGTATTACTCAAGTACTACCACTCTTTCTAACCCCAACAACTTTTCATTTATTTATACTTGTTGCTATGGGAGTTATGGTCACCATGACAGGTATAGTACCAGTGCTTTTACAATGTGAGGTTTATGAAAATGACAGCTGGTTGGGTGTTAAATTGTTCAATTAGACAATTGGAAAAATGGATGTGTTTATATTTATATACTATACACATACAGTCAAACCACAAACTATTCAGACACCAGATATAATTTCTTAATAATGCAGGACACTAGTTTATTTATGTTAGTGATGATGGCAAAATACAGTAAACTGTGACACTGCTTGCTTAGCTTAGCACAAAGACTGGAGGTAAACGGCTCCATCTAGCCTACTGCTCAATAAGTGACAAAATAACGCCAACATTTTCCTATTTACATGTTGTGATGTGTATTACATTGTGTACTAATGAGACCTCATAGCTGGCTACGGCCATCGTGTAGGCAGCCTATAGTTTACCTCAACACTTCAGTTTACATGGTCGTAGCTATTCAGTCTGGTTCAGCTAGATTTGCCACAGAGCCTTTCACATGATATTGCGCTTGTATCAAATTCAAATGGATAAAGCGACTGCCTGGCGCTCGTTATCACTTCACTAGAGCGGCGAAAGTGCCAAACGAGTTCGTCTGCGCTGTGCGTGAGACGATTCAGCCAGTGTTGCCATCTCTCGCGAGACAAATAAGCAACTGCAGGTTCAAAAACAAGCCCAAAACAAGCCCTATATTATTTATTATCATCAATATAATTTATGATCAATAATTTTTTTATCAATAAATGAGCCTGCAACATATTAAACTGAAACCTCTCGGAGTTTGAAAAGCAAAAACAGATATGATTTTACAAAAATCATCAAATTGCAATAAAGGGCACACAATATCATCCTATCAGCAGTGAACCTAATAGTTATAAAAAAGATTATAGCCAAATATCTGTCGCAAGAACTAACCCAAAACGAACACTAAGCACTGGCTTTAACTAGTAAGTTAGCCAAATCACACACAGAACCATGTTTAGCATGCCTGTAGATAAACAATACATAAAAGCTCTAATCAAAGAATCATTTACACTAATGCCAGGTTCGCTGTTGAGATTTTAACGTTAGTGTTTGTAACGTTAGGTGTTCGTCGGATAACGTTAAGTATGAATGAGCATTTAACAGACTGGTTTGCAGAACAGCGCTGTCATCTGTTTACTTCCTTGCTACAACCTATTACAGGAAAACACATCGATGAAAAATAAATCAGACTTACAGGTTGTGGCCCGTAAACAGCTTCTGTTTGTAAATCCAGCTTTCAGGACAAGCCGTTGTGCATATCCTGTATTTAACTCGCGAAGTTTGCGGAAGTTGTCCTCCGTGAAATGTGCAGCGCGCGCGTCGTGCATCCACGCACTGGCAGTGTTTTTTTCACGCAGCTGACGTTGTGCAAATCCTGCATTGAAATCGCGAAGACGGTGGATGTTTTCCTCCGTGAGATGTGCTGCAGGGAGCCCCGCGCGCGCCTGTTCCCCGCTGTCTCATACACACGTGCAACATGCTGTATGTTAAACACTCTGTAACGCACCCCCGTCCCAAGGAAGGCTGAACAGAGCAAGTACCCCAGACCTGCAATCCGGATGAAAATAACAGCGTTTCCTTGGCATCGCGGCAACAACACTCCAGCCTAACTATACCACAACAGCGCCGCGATACAAAATGGCCTCACCCCCCCTTATTTAATATTCTCGGAGGAGGGGTTTATGTAAATATTGAGCCTGGTGATGTCACCAACCCTGGAGGAATGTCTGTAGTCGTCTACTGGCCGTTTGCTGTAGTTCTTAGAAACTGATTTCTTTAAAAGCAAATATCTCCCTTTGCTTTAAACTTTGAACGTTGTAACTTTGCAGATGTTGTTTATGCTCAAGCAGCAGCATTACACGCTAGCTAAAGTTAGAATAGTGAAATCGTGGTTTACCACCCCTTTAAAGTGACAGCCTGCTAATACAGTAAACCTGCTAATACAGTAAACCTGCCGCTGTCTGTCAAACAACAAAAGAACAAGAGAAAATCACTGTGCTCTTGGCTGAATAACCTTTGTATCTTTATTATGTATCAGTGTATATTTATTTCATGTGAAGACTACTGTTTTTAGTTCTTATTTTTAATAACAAATAATGGTCCACCCCTAGTTCAGGTGTCTTTGTTTACCTGGATGTTCTTGATGTTAAGTTTTTGATTAATGTAACTATATATTATCAAGTCAAGCAAATAGTTTTTTGGTATTTAAATATTGGCAATAATTTTTGTTTGTTTGTTTACATTGATGTTAAAATGATATTGTCAGATTTGTGACATACATTTTAGCTAAAACACTGCTGGTCACTTTCAGAAGTTGTAGCGAAGTTTTCTTTTCCCAGAAAGAATGTGAAACACATAAATGGTATCATTCTCAGTTTTTAAATAATTTTTTTAAATATTATTTAACTAGATTTTACACACTTAAAGCAATATTGTATCGCATATCAAATATCGCATTATTTAACAAGGTACTGCATATCGCATTTTTCTTCAATATCGCACAGCTCTAGTATATTTTATTAGATCGTCTGAAATCGACATGGTAACAAGCATCTTATTTTGTGGCCTTGTTTCACTCTGAACCCTTCTGCGCACCCGAACATGTTTGATGGGCTGCATTTCTTTGGCTCATACTATTACCAGATGTTCCCTTGTCCATAAACACAGACACAGAGGTCAGACATACACACAGATTTCTCTAGACACTCCTCACACACCACCCCATGCGGTGAATAAAAACAAACGGCTAACACAAAGCCTGGTCTGTTAGTCTGCGGCAGCCTGCACCTCTTCTCACTTCAAGTACCGGCATTCTAAACACGCCACAATAAATATCAGTCTCAGTGCCAGGCATGACTTAACAAAATAGGGAACAGATAGTCTTGAGCTTGACTGCGTTCAATAGAGGACCTTTCAATACAGCAAATGGTAGCATACATGTCTGTACAAAAATAGTGCCTCTGCTCTGTGGGGTTAATGTCACACTGAATGGTTTAGACCCAGGGGATTGTGGAGGGTTTATGGAGGAAGACTGTGGGTGGTCTATACGGCAGGATTCTGGCTGGTCTCTGCTACGGCAGTGATTTCCAGAGTTTGGCGGACTACTGATCTCTCTTTAAACCCGCTATCTCACTTTATGAAGGAATGAGTATGTGCTGTTTTGTGTTCGCTGTGTTTTCACCGAGCAGCTGAGTCAGGCTGGACTTAGCTAACACCTTCCCATCACTATGGGGACAGCCTTTCTCTTATCTTCTCATATAGCAGATGACTTTAGTCAGAGCAGACGGCCAGTTTAATTTCACATGTACGAAAACAAGGCTTTGAGGAATAGGAGTATAGTTCATACTTGTACTGACTTAATGCCAAAGCAAAACTGTTCGCAACCTGTTTTTTTTCCCTTTAGTGATGTATTGTGATTGATTGTGTAAGTGAAGAAGTTGTAGGACAGGACTTAATCCGTTGTGATAATTGGTTACAACATCAGCTGTCGATGAGAGTCATTGTAGTGTAAGAGCAAGTGGAATGTTATTTAAAAAAAAAAAAAATCTACATGAATAATAATTGAGTAGGACCAGAAATTAAAATGAAAAAGTAAAAATTGTGGACCATATGGTTCTAGGTGACACCTAAATTGCATCCCAACCCATATGGTTGGAGTTGGCGGTTTGCAGAGAATTTGTGGGAAGACAGCTTCAGTGGTTCACCAGAATGATCGACATGTAAAGAAACTGCAAGTCCAACTTTTACAGCCTTTTTTTTGTTGGTCAAATTGAATATGTCTCACTTGAACTCATGCATTCAGCCCTTTCATTCCTCTTTATCTCTTCCTTTCCTCCTCATTGTTCTCTTCCTAATGGATGAGCCCAGTGTTGTCCGCTTCCCACCTTTCAAGTTAGGCCTATTTTTAGCCCCTTGTGCTTGGCTGAAGGGATGCGTGAAAGTGGGGACTGTGTGTGTGTTTACTGATTTTGGCAGTGACAGAATGAAAGGAGACTGACGGGGTGCTATGGTTTTAATATAACTTTGGTGACAGGGAACAGAAACTGATAGGATATGAATGGAAACAGGTACGTTTGTGTTAGGAAAACACCTAGAGTTCAGTAAATCTGTGTGGCTGACGCTTGCTAAAACCTAGACTGGTACAAATCATAGCCTTAGTATTTCAACTGCCGACATGTGTCGATGCTGGCTACATGCTAATCTCTAATGTCACAATCTTTGAGCCCAATTTATCTGATAACATAGTGATGCATGGAACAAATACACAAGACAAATTAGCATGTAGGATGCAACTGACTTAATGCTTCTTAATGTGCATCAATGTTACTTTGCAGGGTTACGTAAATAGGAGCCATAACACTACATTAAATTGTATATAATTTCAAGTAAGAGGACATGAAAAATTTCAGTTGATCTAAAAAGACATTTATGTAGTTGGTTTATTTCTATGACTTTGGAAATGGATACATTCTGACCTTCTTCTGTTTTTGGCATGTGTCCGCATAGGCGAGAGAAAGAGAGAATGCGTGGGAGAATTGTGATGGGAATAGAAGGAAAAGGAAGGACTAAGCAAGAAGTACGGGTTTTACATTGGAAAGAAAGTTGTTAAGGGAGTCTAAAAATCTGAAGGCTATGCATTTTTTGGATGGTTTTTGTGAGAGAATGAGTGGTGGGTACGAGCGGGGTGAAGGAGTGTATGGATTGACAGGGGAAGGGGATGCCTCTCTCTACTCATGCTTCGACATCTGCTCACTGGCTGGAGCCAAGGGTGGGAGGAGTTTTAGTGCTCCTGCTGCAGCAGAGAGAGGGAGGCAGAGAGGGGTAGGAAAGAGCAGGGATGCATCGATGCCACAGAAAAGAGAGAGAGAGAGAGAGAGAGAGAGAGAGAGAGAGAGAGAGAGAGAGAGAGAGAGAGAGAGAGAGAAAGACTGCTTTCTGCATCACACCACTCTATCCTTCATTTACATTCCAGACGCTGGCTCCTCTCAGGAGAGCCCCTTCTCCGTTTGAAATGCCAATCACCACTTGCTGTTTCTTCATCCTGGATCACACATATTTCCTCCACATTGATGTGAGGGAGCTGGGAGCCTGGCACATGCTGAAGAGATTCCCCACTCTTCGTTCGATTGACGACTGAAGTTTCTGAAAAGACATCACTCTGGATTGCATCCTTTTTGGGATTTGCAGGAATAAACAATTTGACTAGGTTCTTGTGAGGAATCTCCAGTGCTGTTTCGTTGTGCGTGATCCTCCGGACTAATAACTGTTTGAGAGCGACTGGGACTTCTGTGATCAGAGTGGCAAGGACTCCGCTTCCTCTGCTTTTTTCCTTGTGCACGTCCTGTGCCGGCAGCTGCCTGCCCTGCTCAGGCGCAGCTGTGCTTCTCCCCGGAAAGGTGGGGGACTGATAAAAGAGGAGGGTTTATTTGCCCTGTACTACTGGGGTTTATCCAGAATTTAAGCTAGACTCACCACCTGCCCCCACAATAGACACTATATGTGATCCAGTGTGTTTTACTCAGTAAGTGACTCTCCCCAGGATACTGTCACTGCATGCGTGTGCGTTAGTGAAAGGATTGGTGTGGACACTGAGGACTAGCGGCTCATGTTGCTGCTGATATGGAAGGCACCTGGCACGGACCCCTCCCCCATGACTATCAGGGGCAGCCGTACTGTGGGCAGCCTTTGCTGAGCTAGGCCCCCAAGGAAATAGCACCCCAATTGTGCGCCCAAGCGCACCCTGAACAAGATGAACACCTCTGAGTTGAACCATAGCACAGAACCCTTCTGCCTGCTGGACATTGGCTACTCTCAGATCTTTAACACCTGCCTGTTGGAAGTAGCTGTTATTTTCTTCTTGACAGTGCTCATCATCTCTGGGAACCTGGTGGTAATATTTGTGTTCCACTGTGCCCCGCTGCTCAGCCACCATACCACTAGCTCCTTTATACAGACTATGGCATACGCAGATTTCCTGGTTGGGGTCAGCTGTCTTATCCCCTCTCTGTCTCTTCTGCACCATCTGGAGGGTTTGAACGAGAAACTCACCTGCATGGTCTTTAGCTACATGGTCTGCGTGTTGAAGAGTGTCTCCATGGCCTCTCTCGCATGCGTCAGTATTGACCGCTATGTTGCCATCACCCGACCTCTTTCCTACACAGCTCTGGTCACACCCTGCCGTCTTCGCACATGCATTACCCTTATTTGGCTGTACTCTGCACTCATCTTTTTGCCCTCTTTTTTTGGTTGGGGCAAGCCGGGGTACCATGGTGATGTATTTAAATCGTGCTCCTCCTGGGACACCCAGCCCCTTTTTACCGCCTTTATTGTTGCGGCCCTCTATGCACCAGCTGCTTTTACTGTTTGTTTCACTTATGCCCATATTTTTCGGATCTGTCGGCAGCACACTCGGCAGATCAGCGAGCGGAGAGCTCGCTTTGGCCCACAGGATCCTGAGCCGGGTGAGCAAGCTTGCACAGACAGACGCTACGCCACCGTGCTCTTCCGTATCACCAGTGTGTTCTACCTGCTTTGGCTACCCTACATCATTTACTTTTTACTGGAGAGCGCAGGGATATACCACCATGCCATTGCCTCATTCCTGACCACATGGCTGGCCATTAGCAATAGTTTTTGCAACTGTCTCATTTACAGCCTTTCTAACAGCGCCTTCCGCAAAGGCCTCAAGCGCCTCTGCCTGCTTTGTCTGCAGCGTACCGACACCAAGAAGCCCCTAGGAGATCCACCAGTACCTCCGCACCCTGTGTGCCATGTGTAACACCATCTTTTGGCAAAATAGTGAGCTTTATGTTGATGGCAAGGCTCTTGTCAGTTAAGTGGATCCGGAAGATTGGTTTTGGCATCTGTGCACTATCCCAGTTCGGTCCCAGTGTTCTGAATGAGGCTAGATGACAGGATTACCCGGTAGGAAGAAATGGACCTTTGACCTTGGTCATTAGAGATGAAGAGGACAACTATGTAAGAGTGGGTTGGTATTTTCAGATATACCATTCTCAGCAGTTTTTGCTACAACGTGAGTCTTGTGAAGTCTTTAGATTGCATTAAATCTTGTCTGTATGCAAAAACATACTTTTCATTTATGACAATACAGCAAAAACAGAGTTGCGCTTAGTTCATGTTTTTCACCGACTTCAAATAGCTGATCTTTTAGACTTTGTGGTGAATTTACCAGCCTTTTGTGGACTTTCAGTTCCGCTCATGTTGTCAGCACAGTGAGAACTGTTTCTCCAGTTAAGGATCTCTGCTTGACGGATGTAAAATCTGAAGTATTATAGACTAGATGTTAAAATTATCTTCTGGACAGAGACTCTGCAAAGATTAAAAGCATTTCCAGGGCTGACCTGGTTTCGGACTCAAAATCATAGTTATGTTTTTACTAGTAATATCCAATTCTTGCCTCGTAATGTCCAAGGATAATCTGATCACTACACTCCTCTCATTGGAGGAATGTGTTTGTTAGATCTGCAGTGTTTCTTGTCTATGAATCAGCTATACGTCTTGACCTTCAGCAATCACAATTGGAATTTTTCTAAAGCCC
Source organism: Gobio gobio (assembly GCF_949357685.1). Classification (NCBI taxonomy): domain Eukaryota; kingdom Metazoa; phylum Chordata; class Actinopteri; order Cypriniformes; family Gobionidae; genus Gobio; species Gobio gobio. The sequence continues at coordinate 19,077,686 of NC_137118.1, forward strand.
TTTTCCCAAAGAGCAGAATTCTACTCTAGCCCCTAAGCAATGCTACGATTACATGGTCTTCCTATTTTCTGCTTATTTAAAGCCATGAAGGGATTATATAACCACGCCTCCAGTCAGAGGACATCATCCTTAAAAAACGCATTAATACAACAGGAAACAGACGGCACATTCTGCCCTACTCCTTTCTAACCCTTGAGCGCACTGGAGATGAACTTCCTTGCTGAAACAAACATTCTATCACCCCAGCATCAACTCTTATTCTATAGGCTAACCATCCTGCAAGTCATTCTGAAAGATCTATTTAACTCCTTGGAGTATTTTATCTGATTCAAATTGGATTTCAGTTTGATTTTAATGTCTGCTGGACAGAATGACTCTTGGACTTTCCCTCTGCCCTGCAGTTTCAATCCTGTGCAATTCTTTTGCCATGCTTGGTTTGCGTCCATGGGTTACAGTATGTCCAAACGCACACTCACACTTAAAATATTTCATAATGCAATTAAGCACAACTCTGAATCACATGACCGTAATAGATGTTAGTTGCTTAATTCTGCATTTGGGCCCTTAAGATGAACAACACTGCAGTGGTGAAGGTTGCTGATGTGGACAAGAACCAAAAAAACTGCTTGTGTTCCACTCAAGGTGTATTAGGACACTTGGATAAAATGGGGGTCAGAAGAAAATCTACTAAAACAGTGATATCTGGATGCAGAGGTCAAAGTTTTATGGCAAATGCTTCTGGAGAGTCCTGCATGTGCACACACACACACACACACACACACACACACACACACACACAAAAGCGGCACAACAATAAACTGCATCTTACAGCGCTGTACTATTTATCTTTATGACACACTTAAGAAGCCTCGTACACAGATTCTGTACATAATTCATATGTGGAGGTGCCAAGAAAATAGAGGGCATTGAAAATCATACCCTTTGTCATTTGTTTCATGCTGTGACTATGATTATAAATTCACTCATTTGGATGGTACTGTTAAAAAATACTTTCTTATGTGGATAGCTTTGTCCTTATAGCTGACCAAAGTAACAATATTTATTGATGTTCTCTGATGGATTTAAAAAAAAATACATATATACAGGAACCACAACATCTAATAAGATTGAAAATACTTGTTGAATGGATTGATTATTTGTAGTATGTAAGGCGTTTATTATATAAAATACAGTCTGCATTCCTCTTTGTATTTAATCTAATAGTATTTATTAACTTTACCTTCTCTTAAATTGTTTTAAGAGAATTTTTTTCCATTGGAGGAGAGTGTTATATATTGTGGCATATTCCCAAATACTTTTTGTATGACACCATGGGAAAAAATGCCCAAATTTTATCACCAAAACCAGTAGTTTGACTGTTATTGGGTTAAGAAATGGATCTAGTTGTGATGCCACGTCACTTCAGTTAATGACTGAATTGCCTTAAAGGCTGAAGTTGTCATAACTGTAATACTGTGACGTGAAAATGTGTCTTATGACTTCCAAGAAAAGTGTCTCTTTAAGTGTTTGTTCAAGCTTTTGAGAGGTTATGTGTAAAGTCTGAACTGCCATGTCATGGCAGGGTGCTGTGCAATACTTCCACTCACTAGAGAGTGATAGAAAACATATCACACATAATAGAAAAAAGGGCTTTTTTTCAGCTTGTTTGTTCAAATGTAGATCTTGATCTTGTGGCCTCTGGCCATGTGCTGTTTTTGAACCAGAGCTGAAAGAATTTGTGTGTCTCTGTTTAGCCTTTTACCCATCCCATGCTTTATTGATCGCACATGATTGTGTGTGTGCGCGCACACGTGCATGGATGTGTATGCGCTTTTAACAGAACAAAGGTTTGTGTCTATTCCAGGGACTTGTTTTTAGCATTCGTCTTGATTGCTTTTAGGACTTTTTCATGACCCTGGACCTCTGGACTCACCAAGGACTGCTTCCTCTCTCTCGTATTAAATAAAACAGTCCCTGTATTCACCTAAAGGAATCAAATTAAACGGCCATGCTTGAGAAGCTGCCTACAAAACATTTGCTTGTTTATAAACCATTTGGATCGGTTGAATTTTCAGAAACCATCCATTTGTTGCTCTCATTCAGACTGATGTCTTTCTCATTGGTCGGCAGTTAATTCTTTCTATAAAAATGAAATCAAAATTGTAGTTGGGTTTTCTGCATAAATTGCTGAGAAAATCCAAATCTTGAAGCATGCCATGCGTATCTGTTAATTTTCAGATGCTCTAGATATTGTCTTCTGAGGTTATTTCAACACCTCTATGTGTCTGAAGGATATTGTAAGTGAGGTTGTATATTGATTTTATGTACTACATGGAAATGTATGTTTTGAAATAGAATGGATTTTGAGGCTCTAATGCTGCCTAAACCGGTGTCAGCATAGCATGTTTCGCTTTATAGATGATGGTACTTCTGTCATGGGTAAAAGTTGGAGAAAGGATTTTAACTTTTGGGACATTTTGATGCCAGAGAGCTTTTTTGTTTTGTTTTGTTTTATTTGTTTTTTGTTCTCCTTATGATGCCAAAGTATTCTTTTTTTCTTTCCTGTGGGAAAACTGCTCTGTTCTTGAAATCAAAGTCAAGGGCTAGTGCTCTCAAGGGAGAAAATCTCCCAATATGACTTGCTCTCCGCTGTGCCATATTAGGACGCAGGACCCAACCGGCCCCTGCCATCGCAGAAAATGGAGGGCTGAGCTGGAACAGTGTGTGTTTTCTCCCTGAGGAACACACTTCTTCGTGCACACAAACACACACACACACACTCCCCTCCTTAACCTCATCTTGATTGTGCTAGGCATCTTTATTGAGTTTATTCATGTATGTTTTAACAATCCGTTAAATTGCTGAGCCAGGCTCCTTAATGAATTGCTCATGATCTTGCCTTCCCAAGCGGGTCCGAGTTTTATTTGATTAACTGGAAAGAATTGTTTTTTGCCTTTCACCTTAAAGTATTCCAAATTGTATTTCATTTCTTATCGTGAGTGAACACTTTGCACAAGAGGATATGAAAGCACTGCAAAGTTTTTGTGATTAACAACATTTAGAACTGAAGTTGCTTGGCTGAAAGAACTAGCTTCTCTGTATTTTCTTCAGCATTTCGACAAATTGTCTGGTGTGTGTGTATGGCTGTAGCTGAGGTACTGGTGTAGTGTACCACACATTTTGTAATGTCATGTTTTAGAAAATAATTGTCAATAATATATTTATATTCTGGTATATCTGCACTGAGGAAATAAATGTGATCTCATCCTATCTTTTTTGAACGCTTGTAATTGTGTGAAGAAGTGTATGGTCTCGTGAGTTGTGTGTATGTATGGTGAATGTGTGCCTGTTTTTTAATGTTGATGAATGTGCTAGTATGCATTTCTGACAGCACATTAATAAACTGTTGGTACATACTTGCATTAGCACTTGTTCATCACATGCACACATCCACAATTTAACATCAAAAGTACATGTCAGTGTAAAGCATTGGGAAGCATCCTTCGTTTGTTGATAAAGTACATGTTTTTAAGCCTTGCCAACTTTAACATTTGGTTTTCTGTGACATATTGAAAGGCAGAATTGTCTTTGTTTTCATAAGTACTGTAAGTTTCTCATGACCTTATTTGATGTTGCATAAAATTGCTGGTTTCACCAAATTTAACTTTTTTTTTTCTTGCTTGTCTAGACAAGGTTTCGTCAAGCTAAAATAACATCCCTATTGCAGAATCATCAATTTAAAATGGTTCAAAACAAATCATAATGAGCTTTTTATTCTGCAGTAATATTTGTCTTGCTCGTTTCCTAACCAGGAGTGTCGTGATTTCAGTTTCCAGTGACAATTAATTTGTCTGTCCAACTTTCTGCTCAATGCAACAAGCAGGGCCTAGTTAATGTTTAATATACAATTATGTGGAGCTGGATTTTGAAGCAGTGAGATTTCACAGTGGACAGATTACAACCTACAAACCTAGCGACCAGCAAAATGTCCTGGTTAGGACTAGGGCTGTGTATATATTGCAATATATTTGCCAAAGATTTTCTGGTCATTATAAAAATTAAGCTGTCATAAATAATTGTAGGATTTTGATAATGCGCTTATTATTTAGCTTATTTGTGTTCACACTTGGCATGTTTGATTCGATTAAAACAAACCCTGGTGCGATTTTGTTTTATTAGTGCGGTTCATTTGAGTAAGTGTGAACGCTGCCATCTGAACCCTGGAGCGCACCAAAAAAGCGGACCAAGACCACTGAAAAAATGGGTCTCGTTCCACTTCCAAACAAACAATGGTGCAGTTCGAATGAAATATGGACGCAACACTGACCAAAGACATGTAAACGAACCAAAAACAGGACATGATGTCACAAGATAAAAAGGACAAAATGCTCAAGCATACCTGTTTTTTCTTGTCATAGTCACGATGTTGCCCACCACAGTTTGGTACAAGCATCAGAACTGCGTCTCCTCGATGCAGATCTTCGTTTGTGTGTGTGTGTGACGGAGGGATTCCTGCCACTGTTTTGACTCCTTTACACATTTTATAAACTCTTCATGAGTTCTCAGCTGGTCAAAATACCATCATATGTAGGCTACGCACATACAACGAGCACTTTTAGCCCAGCACACAGCATTGTTTTGGATGTTCGGTAGGTTCCTGTGTGAATTATTCGCTGACCATTCAAGTTAAGAACATGTTCCCTATGCCTTTAGGTTCTATGTCTTTACGTTAAAATGCCAATGTGAACGCTAAGCGGACCAGGACTAAATGTTGTTGTTTTTTTGGTCAGAACCAAAGGAAACCAAGTGAATTGAAATACAAGTATGAACACAACCTTATTTAGCCTTTGTTTCATAAAGACCAGGGGCCTCATTTATAAAAATTTGCGTAGGATTTGCGTCAGAAGTGGCGTACGGATGAAACATAGGACGTGCATACGCACAGAAATATTCAGATTTATAAAACCGTTTTTAGTTTTCCCTTAATTAATCACAATCAATTCTAAATGTAGCGCAGCTTTTGCGGCTTCATGTCACGCCCATAGTTGCCCATAAATAGTCCGTGAAACGCCCACAAGTTAATATTCATCGATTGCGAAATCATGGCAAACACAGTGAGTGAAGTTACGTTTTTTTTATTTCCTCTATGTGGAGTAGAAGTTATCGTTGGCAAGGTGGAAAAGAGGAGAAAAATTTTGTTTTGGAGGGCACAGTGTTGGCATTACTAATGCCAAAAAGGCACTTGAGTGGCAAAAGGTTGCAGACGCCGTAAATGCTGTAGCCTCACAACCTCGGACCGTGGCCGAAATAAAAAAGAAATGGTCGGACATCAAAGTCGAGGCAAAAAAGCGTCTAGCGCTCCATCGCCAGAGTGTGTCTTCTAGCTGTCTGAAGATGCGTTCACTTCGAATCCTTCCATTTGCCACATCTTCTAAGAGCGCAAGATCAGCTATTGTGCGTCATTACGCATTGTGATGGGGCATTTTATTTCCATCCATTTAATTGAATCTGACAAGCTACAGATGTCGGTTATCATCTACGTGGAAATGGGAAATAATTCAGTGCAAATGTAATGTCTTGCAGCTTTCTGAATGGTTGAGACATACGTCATACGTTATTTTATCAAAAATAAAACTAAAGGCATATGCATGAATACCATGATTCCGTAGCTGATGAAGAATTTTTACTATGAAAACAACTTTCCCCTGTGGACAATTAATACATTTATCTATCTATCTATTTATCTATATATCTCCTTAATTATCTATCTATCTGTTTATCTAATTGCATCTATATCTGCTCCGCCAGACGGACACATTGACGAGAATATCAGTTTTGTACATTAGCTACTTCGTTCTGTTTACCATATTTATGAGGATGAATTGCATAACATGCCAATATTATTGCAGAACATATTTCACTTTTCCCTTTGCAAATATGTGTTAATTTGCATTTCTGTAAATTTTCGTTTGATTTTGTTTGTTTTACACTGCAGATCGATCAAACGGGTGTTCGTGTAGGCTGTTAATTTTAAGACTTGCTTTGTGAAGTCTTCATGTTATTTATGAGAGGCATAGCCATTTCTTTTACACAACGGTCTGCAGTTTCACACACTTTCTTCCATCTGCTGACGGTGTCGCCATTTCTCATTTCACCCGTTTTTGTGCGTATGCCTGTGTCAGAGCTTGCGTGAAGGACCGCACATTTTCCCGTCAAGTTTGCTTTTTATAAATGCCAATTATTGCGTAGAGAGCGGCATACGCCTTCTTTTGTGCGTACGCAACGTTTATAAATGAGGCCCCAGTTCATTGGACTAGTTCCACCATCCTTATTTGTCATATAACTTGCGATTATGTGTTAAGACATGTTTGCTGCTCATTCATTCTACTGATTCATTTAGAAACTAAAATCTAGTGACACAGCCCTGGTTTAAAATAGAAGTACATGCTCTAAGGAAGGAGTGTAGAAGGGCAGAAAAAGGATAAATTGCTAATTTCTTCCCAACTATTGCAAAATTCTTTGTCCAAATGTCAAGAAGTGGTTGCTCTGCAAAAGTCTTTAAATTTAAACTTAATTTCTCAAAACTGTCCACAGATTCTGTTCTCCACTATCAACTTAATTCCCCTCCTGTGGTTAGTCTTGATCACAGTCCGGAGTTGTGTGAGAAGTTTTCTAGCTTTTTCATAAACAAAATCGAAGGTATTAAATCTAAAATCCATCTCAGATACTCTGGTACTTGCCTATGAGTCTGGCTTCCAAATTTTTATCCTATTTCATACTCTTAAATTGTTGGATATTATCTCTAATTTAAGATTGACCACCTCTTGATGCTATTACAACTACTTTGCTCAAGGACGAGTTGGATTATGTTGCAACTAATATTCTCTCTGTTATTAAGTTGTTTTTACCCTGAATACTGGAGTAATGATGCAAAAAATTCAGCTCTGATCACTGGAATAAATTGAAATGTATATTAAATTCAAAATATTGCTGTTTTTACTGTATTTTTTGATTAAATAAATGCAGACTTGGTGAGCATGAGACGACTTTCTAAAATATGTTATATATATATATATATATATATACATTTTTACAAATGATTCATTTAGCGAAAAACTGTGGAAATATTACTTAATTATTTTAACAAGATTTGTGTTTTACTTCTCGCATTAAACATACTCTATTTGGCTACAGTGGCTGTTTGGTTAAAGTGATGGTTACTCAGATTACAAAGTTTAAAGCCGTTTCAAAGTAAATACATAAATCGTCTGACTGAAAATGTGTTCATTGTAACACTGTGTCCTAACTTAGTTTCCACAATGACTGTTTACATAATATAGTGTACAATTCAGTCTCATTAAACCTTTCTTTAGTCACTAATGTATTCTAACAGACCCCGGAGATTGCTGACTCTCCCAGACATGTGCCCAGTGGGTGAGATGTTTAACGGAAAAGGATGTGGACCCTCCCTGCCTCCGTCTTAGTGAAGGAGTGGACTACAGTGAACCCACCCTCCGTTTCTCACTCTCTTTCATCAGGCTCACTACACTTTTTATAATCAGCCCCCCCTAGGAAAAACAAAATGCCATTTTCGCTCATTGTTGCCGATCAGAATAAACGAACATAAACAATAGTCAGGGAAAAAAGTACAGGGCTTCCTGCGGAAGCAACCTTCCCTCACCACACACACACACAATCTCACCATCACAGTCAAAACCCAACACAAGTTATGTTTTGTGCTCTGCACTCACGCAAGAGGTTCACACAGATCCCCCTTTTAAGCAGTCTTATGTCACCATGACTTTCTTAGCACCTCAGGCTCCAGGATGACTTTCCCCAATGCTGGCAGAACATAAATATGGCTCCTTATCCGAGACATCAGGTACTGTGTCTTCCCAGCAAACCCTGAAACATGGTCAGGCTTCCTCCTCCTGGACAGAAAAAAAAAACCTTGGCATTTTTTTGGCATCATCTATTCATTCTTTGTTTATTATTCATCTTTTCCTGCCATTCTTTGCATTCTTTCTTTTCTTTAATTCATCTTGTTCATTTTCATGAAAATGCTTCAGGTGAAGAAATATGTACTTCTTGAACTAAAGACCTAATGCTTGGCTTCTGCTCAGAATATCATTGTATTGTTTGTTCAGTCGTTCATTCTTTGTTCATAAAAATGCATTAATAATGCAATTAATACAAACAATGACTTGAATACAATCTTATATAATGTTTGGCATGTAACGTTTTTCATTTCTAAATTAAATGTTTTTGATTATTTAGAGTACAAAGTCAAAATGTTTATGAATTTTGAAGTAAAATTCATTTAAAAAATCTAATTAAAAGGATACAATTCTTTAAATAAAACATACGATAAAGCAGTGTTAAAATTTTATAAACATTGAAAAAACCTTTGTCTGCCAAATCAACATGCAGAAAAATACGAGAAATTATATTATGATTGTGTGTTGCTTGAAATATCTAATAAATTGAAATTTTTGTGACAAGGCAAGGTTAGTGAGGTTGTAAAATGTCATGTTGTACATCCTGAAAACATTTTTTTTAGTGTTATTTATAAAAAATTAAAAAAGCTTTTACCTTAAAATATGTATTTAAATTTTTTTGACAATGTATTCAATGTGTAGGGAAAATGCAAAAAAAAATTTTTTTGAAAATGGTATTAGCACATTTTTTAGCACATTAATTTTAAACAAGATTTGTGTGTGTGTGTGTGTGTGTGTGTGTGTGTGTGTGTATATATATATATATATATATATATTATATTTATTATATTTATTTTTATTGGACATTCTTATTTGTCTTTCACCCTTTCAAGTAGTTACAGTCACCTAAATCATTTATCAGACATTAGTTTGGGACTTTTTGGCATGTAGTCCATCAGTCCAGATCTGCTTTCCATCCTTTTTTAACCCCAATAGTTGATTTCTCTAATCTGAGACTAAACTATATCCTGAACCCAGTCTGATCTTCCCCAGAGACATGCTTTAAATCAGGTGCAGTCCAGTCAGACTAGTCTGTTTTTAGCTTCTTCTAGTCCACTGGATTCACCCTAACCCTGTACTAGATTCTTCTTAGACCCTTTTCCATTCTCTTCTCATCTTGCAGGACCTAGGTCGTTTGAGCAGTGGGTCAGTCTGCCTCGCCGTTCGGCCTGAGTTTGCGCAGCTTCTGAGCACGTCAGCTGAGCTGCTGGCTGCAGATGCATTATTTAGTGGCTCCTCTCTTCCACATAAACATAGCATCAATTATAGAAAGAGAGGGTAATTAATCTTTGAAAAGGAGGTATGCTTACTAAGGCAGGAATCTACTGCTAGCACAAGTGTGTGGGAGCACTTCTGAGCACCTTGCATGCGTACACGCCGGTCTGTTTGGGGTTTCTTCAGGAAAAAAAAAACTTCCCTGAAGGTTATTTCCTGGGCTTTTGTCTTAGTACCTTGTTAGCAGGTGGCAATTGACTTATATTGCATGAGGGATGGTGTGAATTAGGTAGGAGGCCCAAACCTACAACGCATATGGCGACTTTTCTGTGAGAGTCTGGAAAATTACTGACAGAAGCAATGTAACAAGCCGATGAAAGCAGAACACATACTCCTTCGCTTTCATCACCTTGTTCCATTCCTTCTGTCGCCATTTGTCAGTGTGATGGAAGAACGGCAGTGCGTGACGACCGATATTAATCATGCTTTTTGGAGAAGATTGTAGTCTTGTGCTTGAAAGAAGATGAATAAAACATGGTGTCCTGAATTCAGGCTGAACCCCACCGTCCATACGTGCACAACCAACGAGAGTTGGGAAAACTGGAGCAGACCAGGGGTAACGCATTATCAGATTACTTTTCCCAAATAACTATTAAAGTAATGCATTACTTTTAAATTTACAACAACATATCTGAGTTACTTTTTCAAATAAGTAATGCAAGTTACTTTGTTTTCCCATTTATAGACCGGCAAAACATTGAACTGTTTTGGTTACCATTGACTTCCATTGTAGTTCCATATACACTGAGACATTATCTCAAATTATCAAATTTGAAACAATTCGGAACAAATTATTTATGTTCCACAGAAGAAAGAAAGTCATACAGGTTTGAAACGACATCAGGGAAAATTGCATGATGCATTGGGTGAACTATCCCATTAATACCCATTTAAATCCCATTAATCTCATGGCATTATTTATGCAATTTTAACTGCAGTATAAATTTCATGCCACATCTGAGCTGAAATTAATGGTCTGTAAATATATCTAGATACCAATTCAGATGCAGCTTTTAAATAAAAAATATGGCCATTGTAGCCCAAAAGTTTATGTGTAATAAATTCTGTTGTGTTAAATCAAATCAAATATTATTTCTTAAGCCAATTTTTGTAATGTTGATACCTTTTTCATTTCACAATAATGACGTTAAATTATCCTTTGTAATTTCTTGGTAATTTCTCCAAATTTGATTAGTGATTAGTTTATGAATAATTAATTTAATTAATAGGCACATCATATTATTAATTAGATTAAAATATTTTAACTATATAGCCGTATTTAAAATATATTAAAATAACAAACAGTACAACAGTTAGTTCAGTTGTATTAACATTTCACAATATTACAGTTTTTACTGTATTTTTCATCAAATAAATGCAACCATGGTGAGCAGAAGAGACTTCTTTCAAAAACATTAAAAACATCTTACAGACCCCAAACTTTGGAACAGTAATGCATTTTCTCATTAAATTTCTTTATATATAGTGCCATCAATTATATTGCAATTATATTTTTATAGTAAAATGATGGGATTCATACATATAACATGATTGTTATAATTATGATTTATGTGTTCAGAAAAATAAACCGTTATATTCTACAGAAAGGCAGAGTCGAAAAGTGTACAATTGGCTCTAACATTGAGGGTAAGTTAAAATTTGAACAGCAATATTCAAAAATAAATGGTAATCATTTTTCAATGAGACTATATTAGCCATTTTCAGATTCAGTTGTAATCTGCAGGGCCGTGAGAGTGGAGTTTTCTGCAGTCGTAGATTTTGCCCATGCTCAGGCAAGTGTGAATGTGTGCGTTAGATATGCAGTAACGAGTCATTACTCTACTCCTCTCCCATCTCTGATATTAATGAGCACATTTAATAATCACTTTAATTATGATAGATAGTTCAGAATCATCATGTGACTTCCCTTCTCACTTAAAGGGTCTTTAACATTGCCCAAGGCGGGTTACAAGTCAAATCAGTACTTCTACTTGGAAAAACAGAGTTATAGGAATCCGACATAAGCATTATGGAGTGATATTATGAGCACATTAAGGGAGTTGAACTTCAATATTCCAGGAATTGATGTAGAAATGTAGTGCACTGTCTTTGCTGTACTGTGCGAGTAACTTTATTTTCATGGGCATGATGTAATATTTTGCATTATTGTCTTTTAAAATGGCAAAAGAAAGTGGCAGCAGTTTGCCCTCAAGCTTCCATGACTCCCGCAGGGTGTGCGTGCGTGTGTGTTTGAAAGAGAGAGCACCTATAAATAGATGTTGTATAATCTAGATTGAGTTTTGTGACATATCATGTAAACTAAAGCTGTACAGTAACTCTGTAGCTATTTTTGTATTTGTATCATTGTAAGCATTGTAACGCATTACAAGTAACAAGAGTTATGTAATAAGCTTTTTCAAATAAGGAACTCAAATTACTTTGTTTTCCCGTTTATTGACTGACAGCTCTCCTTTCAAACATGGTTATTGTAGTTCTAGACTAAATACACGCATTTAGTCATGTTGCTTGCACAAAAACTGATTCAGTATTCCTCAAAATGAACAAAAACAGTGAAATGCAAAACTCAGAATATTACACAAACCTGCAATAATTAAATGTTAAATAACACAAATATACTTTTTTGTTTACTCATATCTTTGCTGCTGACCTTTGATTATCCAATCCATACTAAGTAGTGCTGTCAATTGATAAAAAAATTAACAAATTAATCAAACATTTTTCTGTAATTAATCGCGATAACGTTTTAACCTTTTAAAAAAAATTATATTGTAATCATTTCATATTTAATCTCCGAATTAATGTAGAAGCAACATAATGACTGTAGCCTAATACATTTTAGCCATTATAGCCATTCAGCATTACAGTATTTATTATGTTTTTAAAAAATACAACTTTTAAGTTTTAAGTCAAAGGTTGATTAATTTAAGTGAACTTAAAGCAATCTTCACACAACCCATTGTAATAAATGCCACATTTACCTGTGGCCTTGAATATGTCAGTGCTCAATATTTTCTATTGACCCAGTCAGGCCGGTTCAGATTTTTACTTGCCCTTTCAATATGCACACAATTTTTATTGTTTTCGTTATAAAACACCTCATTAATCTAAATCTAGATTAATCCTTATTAAAGTTACAAAAGTTATTCAGTCAAGAGCAGTGAATGATTTAATCATTAATCCTTAATGATAGACAGCAGCAGGTTTATTAGGCTGCTGTCACTTTAAAGGGATAGTTCACCCAAAAATGAAAATTAGCCCATGATTTACTCACCCTCATGTCATCCTAGGTGTATATGACATTCTTCTTTCAGACGAATACAATCGGAATTATATTTAAACATTTCCTGGCTAATCCAAAAAATATAGATATTTAAAATGTCATTATGTAAAATAACTAGCTTCTTGCAGACAGCGAGAGAATAACAACTGAAATGACGCATGCGCTGAGGTTTTGCTCTATCGTCTTCGTTAAAAAATGACTTTTAAATTGTGAATTGTTTGTTGACCAATATTTGACTTTAAATGCAAAAATTTTTATGAATTCTGATTTAAGTACTGTCTAAGTATGTGTTGGATTGCAGGTAGCAAGCATGTTCATGTAGAAAATGTGTTTTCTTTTATTAGTTTGCTTTCTTTTTCTTGTCTAAGATACATTAAGGAAAGTATTTAAATAATCCAAAAATGCATATTAAATTGAATTGAATTGATTTGCTGTTAACCCAAATATTCACAACTCCACCAAAGGGCTTTTTAAAGGCTGATTAATCATCTAGTCTAAGGATGGCTTGAGTTGAACGGTGACATAACTGACTCTTACTATATAACATGGTCAGAAATAAACACAACACATCGCAGTCTTTGTTTACGACGCTTTGTTTTGAGAGAAAAATGTTGCATCCAAAGTAATTTAATTCAGCATCTTTGTGCCATCACAAGCCGGCTTTGATGTAAGGGGTACAATAATAGATGGATGGGAAAAATAAAGTGCGACAGAAATAGGAACGGGTGTCCACCAACAGTCTGTGGCCCCAGGAGCTCACGGTTTGTTTATTATGGGAGCGATCTAGTTCAATGTGATCTAGTTTTTTGCAACGGTCTATCTAGACTGAGTTGTTGTTGTTCTAAAAACTTACATAGTGAGTACATTATAAAACTACAAATGTTAGCATTTCCTGATTTCTGACCAGTAGATTTGATGGGAAAATAATTTTGAATGGCCGTCAAAGGAGAAATGATTGTCTGCGTAATGGCCTAGTTAAAGCAGGGGCTAACTGTTTACTCTAAACTAACCAACCAAACTTTGGTAACACCTGCATAAACTTAATAGAATTTGAACATTTGCTCTCTTCAGTCATAACGTCATCCTTTTCAGCAACATTGTAGATAATTCAAATCCACAGGAAATTGCAGGACAATCCTAACTTAATTGGATAGATTGAAATTTGATCACAGTGAACTCTAGTGGAGTAGTGTTTCTCTGGTCAGGTAAAGTAACATCTCCTCCAGAAAATGAGTCTCCCTGTCTCCATCTTTTGATTTCAATATCATCTCCATGGCACCCCCCACAGGATTTGTCTAGGCATTTTACATGTTCTCTCAGTCTTGTTATGGTGCTCTTGGATTGAGTGCATCATGTGCCCTTTTCTGAGAGCCAATAATTGGCTGATTTAAGTGGGCCAGTGAAAGATAACAGTCCTCAATCTTGTGGAGTCACGTCTACCATCTGACAGCTTAGATGTTTGCTCCCAACACCTGGGCAAATCTGTGCTTTTTCATCGGTGTTTCTAAAAGATATGTGTCATTTGTAGTACTGCTGAAAATGCATTCTTCTGTGGAACACAAAAGGAGAAGTTTTGAAGAATAATCATTGTGTTCGGTTTCATTGTGTTCAAAGTTTTTTGTTATGCACTGATGAACTTCCCCTCTGATGTAGCTCTCTAATACCTAATCTCAAATTTGTCAAGTCAAGAATGAATATGTGGAAGTACGAGATATGCAGAAAGAGCATTATAGTTACCCGACTTCACCTGTTAGGTTATGCTGGTCTACTAGCTAGACTAGCACCAAATCTGTCTTTACCAGCCCATAAAGTTTCCATAGTGGTCTCTTCGATGATTACAAACGGCAATCAGTATCTCTGAGGCTCAAAGCCTGTATATTATAAAATATTGTTTAGCTAGAAATTGTACCGTCACATGCTTTTTTAGGGAGCATAATGTAATAGTTGAGCTGCTGAGAGCTGTGCTTTGACTGAAGACATCTGAGCTGTGCATGATCTTGCAAACTGAGAAAGGGGTCTAGGATCTTTGGTCTTTGCCAGAGGGCCCTCCAGCGTTTGCCTAACATACATGTGACCGCACAGACCCATATCTCATATCTTACAACCTCTGACACTCAAACATACGCATAGTGCTTCTGGGATATTCAACATACTCTGTGTGTCTGTGATGCTGAAGGACATGCTCTTGAGCACACACATGCATACATTTCCACCTCGAATTGTCCACATTGCTCTTTGGGAATAAGAACACCCTGTTCCAGTTGACAGATCCTGAGGCACTACACTCATAAAAACAAAGGTTCCAAATGGGGTTTTCACAGTGATGCCATAAAAAACTCCCTTTTGGGATCCACAAAGAACCTTTCAGTGAGCAGATGTTTTAAAAAAAATTAAAAAAATAATTTTAAACCCTTTGATATTAGTTGTTCCTTTATGATAGCGTTTCTCTGTTTCTCTCGCTTGTCTTTTACTAGGAATCTCCGCAGGACAGTGCCATCACTCGTGACATTAACCGCACGTTTCCTGCACACGACTACTTCAAAGACACAGGCGGTGATGGGCAGGACTCTCTCTATAAGATCTGTAAGGTGAGCGGATGACCTGTCTTCCATTTGCTTTCAATTTGTCTGCTCAGCTCAGATTCTGCACCTCTGTTCTGCTCCAGTTCATTTAGCATCTTCAACTCTGCAAAATCTATTTCCTACCGTTACGTTAAGAAAAGTTAAATGTACACTTGTGTATTGTTCCAGTTTCTTCATTAAATTTTATTTTATAGATTTTTAGAAACTCATAAGAAATGTTACAAAGACACTGTTGTAAAACAAGATATCCAGTTGCCAATGGAGGCATACACTTATTTTCTAGCAACTGATGGATGGATGCGTGGATGCATGGATGGATGGACGATATATAGAAGGATGCGTGAATAAATGGATATATCAGGGCTCCAGACTAACTTTTTTCACTAGGAGCACAGTGGCCCCCAACTGAAAATTTTAGGGGCACAACCAGAAAATGTAGGGTCGCACACCGTAAATCAACATGATAACCAAATCTACTAATTTTCACTGTATTACTAATACATACTTTGATAATACAGGGCTCCAGACTAACATTTGAGAGCAGTGGCACCAGGGCCACTAAGTTCTACAGATGGTGGCGCCAGCACCTGATTTGGTGGTGCTGGAGGAAAATGTATCATAAGGTTAATTTAATCATAAAAGTACTATTGTTTTGCATTTTGTTAATTAGTGCAGTTAGTAATAATAGTACATGTTTGTTTATTGGAAATTTAACAGTGAAGCGCTGAGCTTGAATTATGCAGAAAAATGAACTTTTATTAACAACAGTAATGTGCAAAAAACTCATTTTATAAGGAAAATTGTAACATTCCACTCTTATTAAATGTACGATTGTTCTTCTATAGTATCATACTGAACTAAAAGGAACACTCTTTACTTGTTTTCTGTGTAATCCAGTCACAATTTGAAGAAAAGTTTTAGTTTTTCATGAGACTGTGACATCCTACTTTTTTCCATATATTAAGGAGTGGAAATGTCTAATAAGTCAAATAAGTGCTCCTATGCCACCATCTACTGGTTATAGTGGGGGATGGGTTTGCCATAAAGTGGCCAGCACCTTTAAACTTCTAGTTTTACAAATCATCACACTAAAAATAATATTAAAATGGGATAATATTTAGAGCTTTGAAGTGCTGGAAAAAGTGTGAAACACTTGGAAAGTGCTTGAATTTCACTCTCAAAAGGTTGTACAAACCCTGAGATGAATAATGTAAAAAAAAAAAAAAAAAAGAGAGAGAGAGAGAGAGAGAGAAAACATTCGACTTTTTCTTCCACAAAACCATGGGGTGTTACTACATTAAATCCATGGTGAATGTTTATGATTTGTGGACTGAAACCCCTGAATGTTTCAAAATGTTTCTCCTGGTCTCCATGTCAGCTCTGTTTAATCTGATATCTGTGGTTTATAACAGAGAAATCTGCACCGAACGCTTCCCACTAGGTCTCGCAGCAGCGATGTTTTTAATACTGTGGTGAATTCAAATGCTTTCTCACTGGATCTCCCAACGCTGTTTAGTAACGGTGTCGCGCTGCGATGTCTATTATTGCTCCGAGCTGATAAACGGTCCACGCAGCTCAAACGAGTAGCGCGGTTCCATTCCGCTGTCGTTTCGTTTGCCGTCCGATATTTCTCATATGTAACAGAAATGGCAGCTCTTATCAGTCGGGCACCGCGGTGGTCGCACCAGTGTGACCTCCAACCAAATTCAGTCGCACAAGCAGGAAAAAAGGTAACAAAATGCGACCATTTAGTCGCAGTCTGGAGCCCTGTATATAGATGGATGCGTGGATGGATGTATATATAGAAGGATGCGTGGATGGATGGATATATGGATGATGGATTGATGGATAAATAAATGTATGAATGGATCGATAAATAAATGTATAAATGGATAGATGGATAAATTGATGGTTAGATAAATGGATGGATGGATGGATAAATTGATGGATAGATATAAACATGGATGGATGAATGGCTATAGAAGGATGGATATCTAGATGGCTGAATATATGGATGGATAAATGGATAATGATGAATGTATAGATGTTTGGATGGAGAAGTTTGTTGTTTCTACATTAATGTGGAGATTCAATGTGAAAATATGTATTACAATATAAAATATGTATATTACAAATTTAATGTTATAATGTGATTAATCATGATTAGTTGCAGAAACGTGTTATTATTTTTTTTATTGAGATTGCACTAGAGTTTATATACAGATGTATCACAATCTTCATTTATGTTTTGAACATCCACAATCAATCAGCTTTTTCAAAGCATAAATATGGTGGAAGTTCAGTAAACCGAATCACCTGTTTAACAAATACAAAACACTTTTCAGGTCTCTCTAAAATAATGAGGTCAGTGGGTTTAATATGAAAGTCACAAATGACGAGGGGAATGAGGAGATTGATGGTTGGGTTTCCATCTTTGGGGCGTCTCTTAATAATTCACCAGCCCTCTCTGCGACTGTTTCTGCCATCATTCATACTATAGATTTCTCATATTGACCACACAGTGTGATTCAGTTCTCTCAATCCACATTTCACAAAGTTTATTAGCACTGCAGTTTGTGATTGTCACAATATTAGCTGACATTTGAACAGTTTTCAAAGGTATGTAGGTCAATCTGTAAGCATTCCGTCGAGCTCTCCAGTCTCATTTGCACTTCTGCTTTTTCAAACTTGCCACATGATGATGTGTAGCTTTAGGTTTGGCATCAGTGAAGCTAAACAACATAAATTCTTGCATCTCATACTCACAAATCACTTGCATAATCACAAAATGCCAAGTTATATGCAAAATCACAAATGAGATTTGAGAGCAGTGGTGGAATGAGAGATTTAGTTCACCTCAAAATGAAAAATCTGTCATCATTTACTCACCCTCATGTCGTTCCAAACTCGTAAGACTTTCATTCATATTCAGGATGCAAATGAAGATATTTTATAATCTGTGAGATTTCTGCCTCTCCATTGACAGTCCATGCAACTACCAATTTGATGCTTCAAAAAGTTCATAAAGGCTTTTATTCACATATAAACATTCATCAATCATGCCTGCTTGACGTGCGAGAACAATGAGGTTCATTCTTGTGTTACGCAGCATGTTTGAGCTTCCAGAAGAACCAATGAGGTTCATTCTTGTGTTACGCTGCACGTTTGAGCTTTCACAAGAACCAATGAGGATCATTGTGTTACACAGCACATTTTAGCTTCTGCAAGAACCAATGGGGTTCATTCTTGTGTTACGCTGCACGTTTGAGCTTCTGCAAGAACCAATGAGCTTCATTCTTGTGTTGCGCTGCACGTTTGAGCTTCCACAAGAACCAATGAGGTTCATTCTTGTGTTACGCTGCACGTTTGAGCTTTCAGAAGAACCAATGAGGATCATTATCGTGTTACACAGCACATTTTAGCTTCTGCAAGAACAATGGGGTTCATTCTTGTGTTACGCTGTACGTTTGAGCTTCTGCAAGAACCTATGAGCTTCATTCTTGTGTTGCGCTGCACGTTTGAGCTTCTGCAAGAACCAATGAGCTTCATTCTTGTGTTGCGCTGCACGTTTGAGCTTCCACAAGAACCAATGAGGTTCATTCTTGTGTTACGCTGCACGTTTGAGCTTTCACAAGAACCAATGAGGATCATTATCGTGTTACACAGCACATTTTAGCTTCTGCAAGAACAATGGGGTTCATTCTTGTGTTACGCTGCACGTTTTAGCTTCTGCAAGAACCAATGAGATTCATTATTGTGTTACGCTGCATGTTTGAGCTTCTGCAAGAACCAATGAGGTTCATTCTCATGTTACACAGCACGTTTTAGCTTCTGCAAGAACCAATGGGGTTCATTCTTGTGTTACGCTGCACGTTTGAGCTTCCACAAGAACCAATGAGGCTAATTCTTGTGTTATGCTGCACGTTTGAGCTTCCGCAAGAACCAATGAGGTTCATTCTTGTGTTACACAGCACGTTTTAGCTTCTGCAAGAACCAATGGGGTTCATTCTTGTGTTGCGCTGCACGTTTGAGCTTCCACAAGAACCAATGAGGCTAATTCTTGTGTTATGCTGCACGTTTGAGCTTCCGCAAGAACCAATGAGGTTCATTCTTGTGTTACACAGCACGTTTTAGCTTCTGCAAGAACCAATGAGGTTCATTCCTGTGTTGCCCTGCACGTTTTAGCTTCTGCAAGAACCAATGAGGTTGTTGGCGCATCAAGCAAGTACGGTTGAGCTTCTGTTTATGTTCTCTGATCAATGTTTATATGTGAATAAAAGCCTAAATTCATTCTGTTCATCATATAAAGCAATCAAGTCTCTTCAGAAAATTTGAACTAAACCACTCAATTCATATGGATTAGTTTTACAATCTCTTCATTACATTTTTGAATCGACAAAGGGGTAGTTTAGTGGACTGTCAATGGAGGGACAGAAATCTCTCAGATTTCATTTAAAATATCTTCGTTTGTTTCGAAGATGAATGGAAGTCTTACAGGTTTGTAAGGACACGATGGTAATTCATGGAAAATGTTTAATCTTTTGGTGAACTAACCCTTTAAATGTGAATGATTCTTGGTAAGATTGCATCACTGACCGCTTCTGTCTATGTTATCATTTATCATATTATATTAAGCAGTTATTTTCAACTAATCTATATTTCTACCAATCAATTTATAGCATTATTACCCATAATTCCACTGTAACATTCTGTATCTTCCATCCTGCAGGCATACTCTGTATATGATGAAGAAATTGGTTACTGTCAAGGACAGTCCTTCCTAGCTGCAGTGCTGCTACTACATGTGAGTGTCACAGACTCTTGAATCAAAACGGTTTCAAACAAGAATGTCTATAACATTTAAAATGTAATTTAATAGCATAGTTGCACCTGCAAATACACTGCTTGGTTTGAATGGATGCATGTGACATCTTCTTTTAAGATGAGAGACGGTGCCATCTAGTGGAGATTCCCTGTTGTAGGAATTTGTGGCATGATGTGTTTTTAATTTCGAGCTCTGTGATCAATGATTGTTTGCGGTCTCATTTTGGTGCAGATGCCAGAGGAGCAGGCGTTCAGCGTGCTGGTCAAGATCATGTTTGAATACGGTCTCAGGGAGCTCTTCAAGCAGAACTTTGAAGACCTGCACTGCAAGTTCTTCCAACTGGAGAGACTCATGCAGGTTAGTCTTAGAAACGAAATATTAGTTGACATATTCGATTACAAATAATGACGGAATATGCAAAAGTAAGGACAAAATAAGGTCACATTTTAAATAAGCAGTTTAAATAACCTAATGTCCTATTCTTCCTCTCAAAGAATTAGTCCCTGACATGTCCACTAAGACTAATACACTACATAAAAAAGAAGAATATTTTGTCCATCTTTCAAGTAAGATCAATTCACCGTAGAAGTGCAACTGCACAAGATATTAAGATATTAATACTTATTGAATGTAAGTCTATTTCGTCTTCTAAAAAGGCCTGCCGGTCCTACAAGACAAAATAATACACTGTCATTCAAAAGTTTGAAGTTGTGAAAATGTCTTATTCTTATGCACACCAAGGCTGCTTTTATTTGATTAAAAATACATGGGAAAAAAACAACAATATTGTAAAATGTTACTACAATTTCAAATAACTGTTTTCTACTTTAATATATTTTAGAGTGTAATTTATTCTTGTGACGCAAAGCTGAATTTTAAGCATGATTACTCCAGTCTTCAGTGTCACATGATCTGAGACCAGTACTGTCAGTGACTTCTTACTCTGTGTTGTAGGAATGCATTCCAGACCTCTACGCACACTTCCTGAACCTGGGTTTGGAAGCACACATGTACGCCTCCCAGTGGTTCCTCACGCTCTTCACAGCCAAATTCCCTCTTTATATGGTCTTTCACATCATAGACCTTCTGCTGTGTGAGGTAACATTTCATTCTTACCTGCTTTACCTCACTTGTCTCTTTTCCTGCTCTCTTTACCCAGTTTACCTTTTAATTTAATCTGTTAATGGTGTTTCCTGTTATTTAGTATCTTATGGATTCAACTTGATTTTGGTCATTTTTAAACATCTTTTGTCATTTTGATATTATCATAATGATTTCTGTAATTTTATGTAACATAATGTAGAGTATGAAAAAAGCAAATGAAGATGATCCCAAAAACCCATCACAGAATTCATCAAACCATTGCTAATACCTACTGATGTTTGTGCTGGTGTTGTCCCACCAAAATCTGTCACTTCTGGGAGGATGATGTCATTAAAATGTACAAGACAACAAGTTTACCTTGTAACATTTCCATAGAAGAAAGAAAACTAATACCTGAAAAATAAAGAAACTATTTTAAAAATAAGAAAAAAATATGAAAAATAAGTTAGTGCTGCACCTGGGCAACATCTAATTAAGCCAAAATTATTTAAAATTAATTCCATTTTCAAATAATATGATTTTCATATTCCATCCATATTTGAAAATAGTTGATCTAATAAAACAAAACATGAAGTGGGCATGAAAATGAACTTGATCATTATAGGAATGACCCTTTTGTCCCCTCTTAATCTTGTGTTTTCTTCTTTCAGGGCATCAGTGTCATTTTCAATGTGGCTCTTGCGTTATTGAAGGTAAGGAAATGTTTATGAAATCAGTTGCTACTTTTCACCTTTTTCTCTGATGTTTCACCAAGGAAACAATGAATATACTGGTCCGTGCTGTTTCCTAAAAAATAACCTGCAAACCACCCATGCTTCATCGCCATGGTGACAGATATCAAAAGAATGTTAGATGTAATTGGCAAACCTATTAATTGGCAGCTACACTACATTGAGCATGTTTACATGCACACCAGTGCGCTGATAACTCACAAAAATCATCAGCTTTTTGTTGTCCGGGTTTACATGCAAACCAATAACCTGACAACTCAAGTAAACCGCATTTACAAGACTTTTTTAATAAATCAGGTTATTTACCGGGTGTTAGAGTATTTTATTGGTTATGTTCGGTTGTGATGTTAAATAAAGCATTAAACACAGAAGAAGAGTATTGTAAAACTTACGGGTCATATATTATCCTCTCATCCAGTTACAGATTTTGACAATACCGCCACTACTTCTGCTGCACGAGATGAGAGCACTTTTATAATTTTTTGAGGTCAAGAAAGAGACTGAGTTTGCTATATATTTTCTTCCTCCCTTACTGCAAAGTTCTCGCTCTGTCTGGATGCGCTTAAATCTATCATATATATCACACATATCACTTCAATAAGCCGATAGAAAGCAGGTTAATGAGTTTACATGCGGGGCGAAATCGGCGTAAGGGGCAGAAATCTAGCTGTGATGATCAGTTTATGCTTAAGCCGTTTATGACTTTACTCCGATAAAAGAAAGTGGATTAGCGAGTTTACATGACGTCATGGCTGATTAAGCATAATCGGGTTAAGAACGTGCATTTAAAAGCACTCACTTTGATCAGATGATACTTAGTGCTGTCATCCAACCCTTTAGGAAGAGAGACAATCTACCAGTGACCTACCCTGTCAAAACATTTGTGATTCACAACCAGAGATCCTACATCTTTTTTGGCTTTGTGATCAAACAAGAAAACTTTGGCAAGACATTTGCCAGTTCATTGTAAACTATATATTTAAAGACTTTGAGCTTCATTCAGGATGTTTTGTTTGGGTTTTTCATTTTTGAGAAGCAATTTGAAAATATTTTATCCACAAATGTAAAACTATGAAAGTTACCCCCAATTTTTCTCACTTTCAAGAAGTTGTTAAGATCTATATTAAATAGATAGCTACCTCCTGTAACAAAAAGCTACGGAAAATTTGAATGTATGCTCACTTTTGGGCATTTTCCCCCCTTTTTTTTCTCATTATTATTTTATGTTTTGTGGGGAGGATTGTTATTAATTAATATTGAATACTCATTGATTTAATTATTTTTTAATTTAGCGAGGTATACTGTCTGGATCTAGAAACATTCTAAAAAGCTCTCTTTCTGTCCACAGACATCTAAAGATGACCTGATACAGGCGGACTTTGAGGGCGCGCTGAAGTTCTTTCGAGTGCCAGTGCCCAAGCGCTATCGCTCTGAGGAGAATGCCAAGAAGCTCATGGAGCTAGCGTGTAGTATGAAGGTAACCAAACCATGTTCAGGCTTTTTATCTAGTTCTTTATGTGAAGATCATGGAATTTAATGACAGAGAAAGGAAAACCGTTAGAAGAAAATGCTGATTTGACTTTATTTTTAGTGCTGTTAAACCAATTCATCACATCCAAAATAAACGTTTGCTTCCATAATATATGTTTGTTTACTTTGTATAATTATTATTTACTGTATGTATAAATACACGCATGCATGTATATATTTAAGAAAACATTTATTTATATATAAAATATTTATATTTAATATAAATTATAAAAAATATATAATATATACAGTATATACGTGCAAATATTTCTTAAATGTATACATGAATGAGTGTGCATTTATATATACATAATAATTATACAAAGTACACACACATTTATTATGTGAACACAAACGTTTATTTTGGATGCGATTAATCGATTTGACAGCACTATTTATTTATTTTTAAAAACCAAAAAAGTAATATAAGTATATTATGTAAAAAGTGTCAAATGAAATGGCATTTTTCTCTTCATCTGTGTCCCAGAACAGGCAAATGCAGTGATTATAATAGTATGATAGTTGACAGGCCTCCCGGATGCACTTCTGCTGGGTACCAGAGCTGTTTTTCTATAGTGTAAATGTGCTTTTAATTTAAGCCGAAGGTTCTTAGTGTGAATAGATCATTCATCTGCGATTTGTGTTGCGTTAAGAGTGTTGATGTAATTCTCTGGATTGGCCAGAAGAGGACACTGCAGGGGTAAAAAAGAGACCCATGATACAAAGGTCTTGGTTCTTGTTTTTACTGCATTATTGCATCTGTCCTCATGTGTTGTTCATATCTACTGAATGTAATTTATACATTTACTGTATTTTTCACAAGAGTTTCACATCGGCATATCAAAAAGTACATAGAGACAACATAAAAAAAGATCCGTATGAATGGAGCAGTTTAATCCAAGTCTTCTGAAGAGACCCTATCACTTTGTATAATAAACAAATTTAGCCTTTTATTCACATAAACATTGATCAATACACATACATAGTGCATATCAAATAAAGTAAACGGAAGCTTAACGTGATAACCAGTTACATTTTTGGGTGAACAAGCCCTTAAAATTATATATTGATCTCCATATTTTCAGCGTGTTCTGAGACTTTTGAATGCCACTGTATCTGTCTGCCTGTGCACTTTGATTGCTGTATCAGTTCCTTTTTGCTATCAAAACATGACTGATTGAGTTTCTTTTGGGTCAAGCTCCTTTTCCTCCAAATACAAGCCAACCTTTATTCCTTTTTCCCCCGTTCACGCCATCCCACCACAACACTGAAAGCTCACTTTCACTGCTGAGTTTGGGTGTGTTTCTGTGCTCTTTCAATACAAGGGGCCCAGCGTTAGAAAATCAGAAGCCCACGGCCCCTTCCTCAGTTCAACACCAGTTGCGATCAAAATAGCTTTTATACACTACGACACTTCATTTCACTGCATCCAGGCATAATTGTTCCCTGGGGTGTCGCTGAAAACATGCTGACTGATGAACTACTCTTGACATTGAGGGCTTTTGTATGGATCTCATTTCATCTGTGGAAGCATTACGGATTAAATATGGAACAGACCCGGTTCTGTGTCCTAGAGCTAGTCAGATATGGCGCAGTGCTAAATAGAGCTCATTTACAAACCTGCACGTACCTGCGGCTCTCGCATCGGTTCCATGGTCTTCTGGTGAGAAACGGCTGATGCTGTACACACAAAAATAACTCGCTCAGTCTCACAGAAATGGGGTCATTTGATGAAAATGAGGTAGTGGCACGGTGTGTGTGTTTGTGCCCAGTGTGCGGGAAGTGCATGAACACTAGTATCTTGTTACATTTGGATAATGGATAATTAGAGCAAATTTTTAAGGCAAGTTTGGTCCTTTCACAGTTTTAAAGTCATAAAACAACAAGAGGAATTCATGCTAGTCTATTCTTGACTATCTACATCAAGCCTGGTCCACTGTGGAGCAGATAATGACCAAGAACTGAAAATAAGGAGCCGTCTGGCAGACATGAAGTTACCAACACTTGCGTGGTACCGTACGCCTTACCTAGGCGGATTTAAATTGCATAGAATTCAGCCAATAAGATTGAATTTTAAGAGTTTGTTAAGGTCTTGTTAGGGCTGGTGATATGCCAGTAGACCTGATAAACTGGTACAAATTTGTCAACGGGTAGAGATCACGTGACAATGCAGTGCTGCATTGTCTCAGAAGTTTATCCTTTTAATTAATCTTTAAACCTTTACAATTTATTTTAAACTGTTCAAGTACTATAAGAAATGAAAGGGAACTTAATTCAAAATGTATTCACGTAAACACAGTTGGTTATATCTTAAATTAACATAACAGTTGGTGAAAAATCGGGTGTGTAAATATCTTGGATCTGTGTATTAGGTCTTAAAGTGACAGCAGCGTCATATACCTGCTGCTGTCTGTTCTTAATATTAATAAAAAATAAAGACTCTTGACTGAATTACTTTTGTAGCTTTAAGAATCATTGTGTATATATAATTCATACAGACTCATTACTCAGTTTCTGTAGTAGAGCTGCACGATTCTGGATAAATTGTGAATCACATTTTTTGGTTAAAAATAGAGATCACAATCCTCCCATGATTCTGAATATATTACTAAACAAAATAATGTAATTTACTGCAGCAGTCTATTTCAAAAAATATATTAATTAGAATTTGTCTTAAGAAAAGAGTTATCTATCTAACGATGAAGTTACTTTCAAAAGGTGATGTACTCTATTTTGATTGCTACAGTAGACATCATTTTATAGTTCGGATATAAACACTTTTATTCTTATACTTTTGTGTAGATTTAAATGATTGTAATACAGAAATAATGATACTGCGTGGTTGAAAAGCTGTTTACATGACAACTGCTCTCTCTGGATCAGCGGCAGCGCTACGCAAATCTGAATGTTCGCCCTGGTTTTTATTTATATTAATTGGACTTGTATCAGTTTTTGCTTTGGTATCAGAAGTGGCATTGAGAATTGTAAAATTTCAATGTCATCTACATTTTTGGCATAAAACAATCCTTATTTCCACAAAACATAACTATATTGAGAATTCTTATCATAAAAAACAAAAACGTTTGTGTCAGGACTTTGATCATATCGCCGACCCCGAGCTCTTGTCATATTTGAGCACAAATGTAGATATTTCTAATAATCTTTTTGAAGTTCTACACAGCCAAACCCTTCACACATCAAAAACATTTATAAAGACGAAAGTAATCCATAAATCGACTGATTTAATACTAGTCTTCTGAAGAGATATTATTGTTTTATATTATCAACAGATTTAATTATTAGACTCAGTTAAACTAGTATTAGTTTTTGCTTTGATGTTAAAATTGGTTATTAGACAAGTAATAGACTAGTAATTATTAGATCAGTATTCGTTTTTGATTGTTGTACTTTGTCCACATCTGTTTCAATTCCCTCTTCTGTGTCTTTTTCATATGTCACAGATCAGTCAGAAGAAGCTAAAGAAGTATGAGAAGGAATACCACACCATTCGAGAGCAACAGGAACAGCAAGAGGCGCCCATCGAGAGATATGAGGTAGATTGTCTGACCGCATGATGCGTTTCTGTCAGATTTACACATCTGCATTCATGACTATGTGCATATGAATATTTACATGGCTCTTTAAGGTGCACGTGTGTTTGCCCATATGCGTTTAATCTTGGCGTTAGATTTCATTTTACCGCACAATCAGAACTATTTTTCTCTCCTCAAACTCATTTTCCTCATTTCCATCCTGTATCTTGTGCCATTAGCATATGCGCTTTATTCTTATAATGAGCAGCGATGTGAGACGAGGTCACCGCTGGGCTCAGAGATGATGAAAAAATGGCCAGATGGATTCCTGATAACGGCTGCCTGCCAGTCAACTTTTAGCCTGAGCCCAGCACAAGAGGAATTACTCTGATCCTTTAGGAACTGTCAGTCATGGTTGAATGTCTACACACACACACACACACACACACAGTAAAAATGCTGTTTGAATTCTCTGCAACAAAACATTGGCTCTTAAATAGTATGCAAGATCACAATTAGAGCAATATAAAGTTGCCCAGGTCTTGTGCTAGTTCTGTTCTTGATTTTTTTTTTAAGTATGCATGCTTATATTTCCCACAATCCATTTGTTGGAGTTTGTGATGGCTCTTTTTCTCTTTTTCTCTTTTTCCCTTTTGACAAAAAATGCACTGAAAAAAACACAAATTCACTATTAACAATTATTCACTTGTTAACATGAACTAACAATGAAAAATACTTGTAAAGCATTTATTAACCTCTTGAAGCGCATTGACCCGCCTTCAGGCTTTGCGTCACTTTGTTTGCCTTTGTTTACATTACCTTTATGGACTACTGTCTTATAATGTTAACATGTTTGAAAGGTCTAAGGGTTTTTTGTCGATGTGCAGGGTGTGGTCTTTGTGTCGGGAGTACAAATGACAACATGCAAAATCAAAACGGGACTTTATACCTTTGATATGAAATGGCGATCGCGAGATGAATCTAATCCGTCACACTTGGGTAAAAGCGTCCAGTGTAAAACAAAAGCATTAAGTCCATGAAATATTGATACATTATCCATTGTTTATGTCAGCTTTCACCCGAACTTTCTGCCCTCCATTATCGTTCTTCAAGAAATTATGCAATCTGAGTGTTGTAAAACAATACATTAGACTCTCACAAACAATTGAGCCTGCCTCCAAAGTTAATTTTTCAAAATAGGTTGGTAGTTTTACTATTACTATAATATCCAAGCAGTGCCAATAGATTTTGTGACGTCTTGAGAGGTATAGCCTATCATTTTCTCTATTAGACAGCCAACCATTGTCTTTGTTGTAACATTTTTAGCCAATGAGAAGACAATTACAACAACGTGTGTGATGTTTGTCTTCCGCATGTGCACATAGAGGCATTTTTATGATTATGTACAGTTGTCTCGAAAGTCGAAATATCCCACAGTGTTGGAAAAATGGGCAGGTACTGTTCAGCTCTGTATTATTAATAATTGTATTCCTGTACTTCCTTGTACTTATGTTGCATTGCCTAAATTCAGTCATATGCTCCACTTAAGTACATTAACTTATAAATATTTCTATGTATGTATGGCCTTAACACACACACACACACACACACACACACACACACACACACACACACACACACACACACACACACACACACACACACACACACACACACACACACACACAATACAAACACACACTTGCTCTTTAACAGGCTCTTAGTACAATAGCTGGAGGACTGAAAGTCCAGTCAGTGTGTTAATTGCTTTCTGACATATTTCCCTCTAACTGGTCAATTTTTAATCAGGTTTCTTCTCCAAGGTTCCTCGTATTCCTAGCACAGTTAACCATTATAGTGACTGTCACAAGACAGTGACTAAGTCACACATGCTCACGCTCTGTGTCTGCTCTGTAGAGAGAAAACCGGCGGCTACAGGAAGCTAACATGCGTCTGGAACAGGAAAACGATGATTTGGCGCACGAGCTGGTCAGCAGTAAGATCGCCCTGAGGAAAGACCTGGACAACGTAAGTCTTTCAGGCAGTTTGCCACTTTTGAAGCTAGTTTAAAAGATTGTTTTTAAAAAATTGCGGGTAGCTTTAGCAGTTGGTGACATTCATACATGCCTGTGGCCTCTGGTGCATATATTAACACACAGTGTGTCCTTTTTCCTTTAGGCCGAGGAGAAATCTGACGCGCTCAATAAAGAGCTTCTCATCACTAAGCAGAAACTGGTGGACTCTGAAGATGAGAAGAGACGATTGGAGGAAGAGTCTGCACAGGTCGGACACCTCCACCACTACTCAAAACCTACCTGCACACTGGTCAAAATTGTGAATAGTATTTCATAGTCACAAAAACACATGTGAAAAAGCGC
>NC_137118.1:19111941-19177840 GCF_949357685.1 Gobio gobio
TTCACTCATTAGTGTGAGGAGAAAAGGCTTAACACATCTGCCGTCTAAAGACAAGACTGAGAAAACACAAAGCTAGAACAAAATATATCTATTTTTCTATCAAATGTTTACAGGCCTAGTTGTTGTGCAGCACAACATGTGTCTTGACTTTAATTAAAAGTCTCTGTTTAGTAAAAATATGTCCCGTCAATTCATATCTGTTCACTTAATGAATAGCTCAGAAATATTCTCGAAATATTTGTTTGTGTTACAGACATGAATGTCTTGTTGAGGAAGGGTACAACATGCTACTACTTTTCTAAGTGATCAGGCTTACAGTTTTTGTTTGGTGGATGAAAAAAGGTGCGAAAAATCAATGTCACTTGATGTTGATAATTATAGTGGAGAGCAACATAAGGTTTTTGGGAAGATAGAAGAGAGAGTGGGACAGAATCAACCAGCATCCAACATAAGCCCTGGTTTTACATGTACGCTAGGCTATGCATACAGTACGTACATGTGACATAAATTTCATCCTTAAGGTGTGGTCATACTACACGTCTTGTTCCATTGACGCAAGCTAATGCGAATCATGCTCTTGCGAAATGTTGTGACCTCTCAGCTGAATTAAAATAAAGCAAACTTTAAATAAGCAGTATTGCAACATTGCTGCAAAGTTGAGTAGATTGCATATTTGTACACTTTACTTTGAATTGTGCAATTGAAAAGGGCACCACTGAGTGTGACGTCTTACTATGAACATGGACATTGCAGTGTCCGCTGAAATTACACACTACTTCTCAATCGGAACACTGCATCCTAGTAAGACTGCATATCTCGGCTGCCACATCCTCAAGACCCATCAAAGGATGTATCAATTTAAGGATCATTTGAAGGCATTTGCCTTCCTTCATTTGTCTTATTTTTAAGGATACATCAAGTGTGTCCTTCACAATTACCCACAATCCTTACTTAGCATACATTCCAGTTCTGCACTGAGCTTGACCCATTTTACTACATAATGCAAGACAAAAAATTATTTGAGATGAAGGGATTTTGTTTTGTTGTAAATTAATCGCTTAATGCTAAACTGCGTAATGTAAACCCCTGGGAGACCACAGACGGATGTAATTATCTGTGCTGCATTAATAGAAAGTCAGATAATATAAAGCTTTTTAATATAAAGTATTTTTCAAATAAGTAAAAAAAAAGATGGACAAGGTGTTTCCACTTCCTTCCACTGTAGAAAATGAAGTCAAAATATCCCAGTTGTTGCGTAATTTGGAGTGCAGTAGTGATTCTGAGGTGGAGCTGTGGCATCAAGGTCCCGCCAGCACAGCTGTCAATCATGACGTTACACCCCGTTTTTATAGCATCAAATAACTAAAACTAAACATATTGAAAAAAACAAACACTTGAACATATGCCAGCGTGATGAGAACTATCTAAAATGACAGAAACCATCTTTAGAAAAAAAATATTTGAAGAGTAATTGCATATTTTAGTTTGGCTCGCGTCCCATTCGATTACAAGGAGAGGGCGGGGCTTAAGACCTATACTGCAGCTAGCCACCGGGGGGCACTCAAAATGTTTTGGCTTCACTTTTTAAGACAAGGTCAAGGTGAACTTTATTATCCCACAAGGGGAAATTCATGTGGTCATACATTACACGCCCTTGTCACAACATATTCTCTAAAAAACCAATAAACATAAATAAGATAAATATAACATTCAATAAACAGTTTTAAAAATCATAACAGGAATTGACAGTAACAATCAAACATCACACATCTGACGTAAAAATAAATAAATAAATAAAATAAATATGATCATCTAATTAAAAGTTAAATAGTTTGTGATGTACCTGATCATTGTATAATCTGATCGCTGTAGGTACAAATTATTTATTGTACCTTTCCGTTCTAATTCTTCGTTGTAAAATTCTACCAGTTGACCTGTTGAATTTGGTGAACACCCTCATTAAACATGCATTCATCAGCAGGGAGGATGTAGCCTCAAATGAATAATGAATGAATGAAGACTTGTGCGGCACACTTGGTATTTTCGTGTCGTGTTTGTGGGGGCGGAAACATTTATGCAACATTTAACTTATTAAACCGTCTCGTTCTCTCATTTGTTTAATGCTGAGGAAAATGTCTAGCTTACAAGCCTCCAAAGGGCTGTACTAGGAAGGACACTGCCTCACTAAGATGCAGCCTTCATTTTGCAGTTTCACTGCAGCTTAGCATAATACGCCTTACGCACATAGCCAGATCTCATTGTGTGAGATGCATGCATACTCTAGTTTAAATGAGTACAAAGACTTTTTTTGTCACTCTTAACTAATGGAGAGAAATAGCGCAGACACTGGTAAAACTTGGCATGTCGAGCGCCTGTGTTTGTTCATGAGTACACTTTTGCCACGTATTTGGCTGTACAGATACTTCACACTGAATTATACTTTGGGCTTTAACCACCGAGTCATGGGTCAGATGTAAACCCGTATTTTTCAACCGGGAATATTCTGGGCTGCGTCATCCCTGCTCATTCATTCATTATTCATTTGAGGCTACATCCTCCCTGCTGATGAATGCATGTTTAATGAGGGTGTTCACCAAATTAAGCTATGCTGAGCTGACCACATTGATCCAACGGCAGCCTGCAAAGGAGTGATGCCGGGTTGTGGAAGAATGCATGAACCCTATTGATCAAAGTGTCCAATCAGAAATGGATTTACTGTAGGGTAAAAAAAGACAGCGCTCGGTCTGATATGTCCTACTGACCTGAGGTGTGTGGTGCAGTTAGTGCACTTACTGTAAGAGGATGCTGGGATTTCACAGAGAGAGAGGGAAAATGTGATAGCCTGTAACAGGAGAGATAGATTGAACGATTGTATGTTCCAGTCATGATGGTTGACCTTTTACCGGAAGCCTCGTTCTCCCTCCTCTTCTTGAACAGAAAGCATGTGTAGTGTATTGTTGTGAGCCAGAGCGTTACTAACCCTTGACCTCTGTGTGTTTGTGTCTCAGATCTGCTCCCAGCTAAGTGAGCGACTGGAGAAACAGCAGACGGCCAACAGAGGAGAGCTAGAGAAGATCCGGGTGGGTGATGACACAACACACACACACACACACACACACACACACACACACACACACACACACACACAGAGACAGACAGACAGACAGCAGTCCATAGCTTGATGCAGGAATGTATTCATTCAAAAAAAATGCAGATAACTTAAAATTATTGCTGCACTGCTATTATAAATATATACAACTTTCACATTAACGATTTAATTTAGAATTTAGCACTCTACTGAAAAAACAGTATAATGTAGATTTATTTAAAATATAAAAAACCTTAAAAACTACAGGCATAAAACATTATTTTTTCATGCTCTGGTCAATTTTGTCTTTTCACAACGTGTTGTTTCAGACTAATGAAAAGAATACATTCACAATACACCTCTTATTGCACTTTCTATTTGCGTATTTAGTTTTCAATTACAAGAGGCATTTTTCACGACATAATTTTTTCCAATGCACAGACTGAGCCAGCAATCTCCACTTTAGTATAATTTATGTACACAAAACTTTTTTAACAGTTTATTATTTTATTCCTGTCTGTATTCTGAAGGGGTTTGTTCACATCATTCGCTTGATTTGATGACATTTTATTCCTAAAAACATTTAGGAATTTTTCTCCCCCTGGCTGTTAAAGGCACAATATGTAAGATTTTTGGATTAAAATATCCAAAAACCACTAGAACAGTGTTATATATTTTGTTGACTTGTGTACTTACATTATCCCAAATGTGTCCAAGAATGTTTAAATCACGAGAAATAATCCTGTTTAACCAGGGCTATCGCCTATCAATGACATCATACCCGCGTTACCCTCGATTTCCAATGGAAAAACCAAAGACGTTTCAATATATTATGTGTTTTATAAGACAGGTGAGCAACTGTTTGGATACATTCATCGACAGAAAACGAATCATTGTTCTATAGCTCAACACAGTTAGTCTTATTGTTTAAATCTCGTTTTCTTGATTTACTACGAGTACCATGTTTTACCATGCCTAATATTGATCTAGTTTACTGCAGTGTGAAACAAGTGTCTCATAGCAGCCATCGAGCGAACGCACAAAGTATTATAACATAACTTTCAACTAGGGCTGAAACGATTCATCGAGTTACTCGATTAACTCGATTACAAAAATTCCTCGAGGCAAAAATTCTGCCTCGAAGCCTCGTTAAATTCCTATGACACGCACTATACGCGCAGGGATCTGATTCACACGGACCGCTGTTCAATGTTCAGGAAGCACACCATAGCGCGTGATACATTTTGAATTTAGTTTAGATTCTAGATGCCCAGAATCACTATAGTAACTGCATGTTTTACACAGTTTATACAGGTAAGTTGATTTCCGTTCTTATAGCTGCCACACACACAAACACGGCGCGCACAAGCCCCGAAGCCAGATTGCTTTCACTTTCGTCCTCATAAAGTTTGTCAAGTAAATGCGTTTAAAGCCTTGCCAGTTTGAACATTGAAGCGATTGTGCACTATTCAAAAACAACAATACGGAAAACGTATCCGTTCAGTGCTCAGCTTTTTTCTGTGACACAGAGAGCCGAGCCGTGTCGCGTCTCTGACAACGCGCGCGCGCCCTGAAGGCAGACCTCTTTTCACGTGAAGATCGCGCGCAGAGAGCAGCGCAGAAACGCAGTGTCAACGCTGTCCTGTGACTAAAGTAAAGTCACTAAAGTAGCTTAGAAACTCAACTCAACCGTTATAGGCATATATTTGAATACCTTTGAAGTAAGTACAAACCACAGCTTCATAATGAATAGAGACGGTATGAGTAATTCACACACACACAATCTCTCTCTCATTAATGCATTCAAATAAATGTAATGTAGGCCTACTGTGTTAATTTATCTGTAGCCTATCTGATGTAAAACAAACATAAATCTGCCCCATAGACAATAACTGCTGAAGGTGAACCGTTTCCTTCAAGTATTTTAAAATCACAAAGAAATGCACTTTTTGCATTTGTTGGAAAAATTCCAACTTTAATAGTAGAAAATATTTACAGTAACACACACACACACACGCATGCACCCTCCTCTCTCTCATGCCAGTCAGACCAATCGTGGCAATGCATCACATATGCTTAAACTTTTATGTAGCCACGCAACAATAATTTCAGAATGCGTTCACTGTGTACACCGGGACGTGATGGTGTGACGCGGATGCTTCACCTAAAATGCACCGCGATGCAAGTCAAATGCAGCATTCTATTGAAAATTAATGTATGTATTTCTGCCGTACCAAACTGCAATGAAGCCTCACGCACACACACATAGGTTGCTAGGTTACCATAGCAAATAGGCTCATCCCAGAAATTATATATTATTTGTTAGTACCCTAATGGTAAATGCTGCAGGTGTAGAAATCTACATAAAAGATTTTACTTTGATGTCAGGGCTAGATTACAGCATGAAACCTGTTGTGCATATGAATAAATTAAATTGCTTTTCCTCTTCATTTTCGTTATGCATTATTTGTTTTGGTTGTTTAAAAACACAATTTTTTAATCTGATTAATCGATCGATAAGTGCTAGATTAATCGATCGATTAAGTGCTAGATGAATCGATTACAAAAAGAATCAATAGCTGCAGCCCTACTTTCAACACACTCAAATAATGTATAAAATATGATAAAACAGCGCTGCGTACGCATGGTTGGAAAAAGCGGAAGCACTCGTCTGTGGTAAAATAAAAGATCCACGGAGAAAATTACATATTGTGGCTTTAACAGTATTTTCTGGAAGGATAAAAAGAATAGATATATCCAAAATCCTCTCTGTATAAACTTTATCCTGTGTTCAGATTTCTGTTCTGGAAATGTATGTAAGTTAGTGCATATTTAATTACATAGTGCCTCATTTGCATACTTAAACATAACATTTCAGTAAATACAAAATAAAGTAATACAAATACGTTTAATACAAAAACAGTGTTTGCGATTATTAATAAATTTAGCATATAGAAATGGTTGCAAAAAGAATTAAAAATGTTTTCGGCTGATTGTACTACCAAGTTACATATTTATATAAATAAATATATTAAGCTATTATGTGCAAAAAATAAAGGATCTCAGAAAAACATGAAATTTGCAATCATGTTGTTAATCGGAGACAATATATTATACACATCATTATACAATAATATTTGTCCACAGAATACTGTGATTGACCAGACAGAATCAGGTATTCCAGATCAATGAGTAACAGTGCGTCAAATAATATCACCCTAATCACGACAATTAAAACAAGTGTAATATTGTCACACACTGATATGGTCACTGATATACTGTTGTGTTAGTAGCCTGATGTTCAGGTTTCTCTCAGTGCTTTATTCTGATGATGGTTTGCTAACAATGTCCAGAAATGGCCCTGGTCTTGTGGCACATCTCTCAAGAGAAAGTGAAAACATCCTATTCAGCTCCACACACACATTTTGTGCTCATTCTGATTGATCAGTCGTCTCATTCTGTACTAAACTATTGCTAAAATGCATATGATTTTCTTACACATCTGTTCTAATTTAATGTGTCTCATATGACTGCACATTCTCTTCCTTTAACTCATTTCAATGTCATTTGTTTGGTAGATGGCTGTGTAATAAGCGAGATAATGCACGAGCAGCGGTTTGTCCTGATCACCTGCTGTGGTTTATTTAGTGTTAATAACCAGCCGAGTTATGCCTGTAATTTAGTCATTGTCTGGCTTGTGTGGAAGGGTTACGAGGTTTAACGTGTGTGTCTGCACAGATGAAGGTGGAGGGCTGTGAGAAGTGCAGCATTCTCTTCAGCAAGGAGGGCCGTCTGAAGGCACTCAGAGCTCCTAAGGAAGGCAGTGAGGAGGACACGGACGAGGAGAAGGAGGCGCTGAAGAACCAGCTGAGGGAGATGGAGCTGGAGCTCGCGCAGACCAAACTACAGCTGGTGGAGGCTGAGTGCAAGATCCAGGTACCCAGAAAGACAGCACCTGACATGCCACACATGAACGCAAACTGCATGAAGACGGATGTAGTTCCTCATTTCCTCTTTCACAGACACAACAATTTTCAATGTTTACACTGTCATATGATTGGACACAGATTGATTAATGACCCGTCAGTGATGTGTCCTATAAGTGACACTTATGACAGATTCAATAATAACAAAAAAAAATTTTTTAATAATGTTTACAAACCTTTTAAGTTACTTTCTTATATTAATAATAATTCATATGAAGTGCCTGTTATTGGCATGCAGCTTGGTGGCGTCTCCATTATTTGCAGATCAACCTGTTTAAACACACTCTTAGCATGAAAAGTGCGTAGAATAAGGCTTGAAACTTCAACAAATTTCCAATATTGTTCCTTTTCCTCGTGTTGTTTCAAACCCATAAGACTTTCATTCATCTTAGACATAAATTAAGATTCTTTTAATGAAAGCTGAGACATTTCTGTACCTTTACTAAAAGTCCATTCCACCAAAACATTGACACTTCAAAAAGCTCATTAAGACATTGTAAAAGTAATCCTTATGAATGGAGTGGTTTAATCCAAGACTTCTGAAGAGACGCAATCGCTTTATATGAACAGATTGAATTTAGTTTCATGGCCCCCAGAATATTTTGTTGTATGAATATCTGAACATGCAATACATCAAAAGAAAGAGCAAACCCCAAAAAATTGAATTAATATTTAAATGTGGGCAAGATTAATAAAAAAAAGCACCTTTTTGAACAAAAAGCTGAATCTAGTTTTTGTCAAAGACTACGTTTAGATTCTCAACAATAATCTAAATTGATGGATAGATTGAGTCCATCAACTAAGGTTGCACAGTCCTATAGCTCGTCCTGGGGCGAAATTTGATTCGATAACATTAGGCAGTTTTGGTTTATATGCTGTTTAATGTTGATGATTGCGTTATTTTACATGATATCGCTTGGTTCTGCTTCTTCTTCACGTGTCTTTTGATCTGTAGATTCTGTACTCTTTCAGAAGATGTGTAATAGCGCCCCTTATTACCGTATAGCAGTGAAAACAAAGAAAGCAGGAAAATTCCATCAATGGCAGGGAAGCGTTTTCTCATAAATTACGTATAATTCTATAAGTGGTCAAAACTAAATATGAGCTATTTTACACTGTGACATGTTTGCACATATCAACATAGTTTGAAAACCTGATTTTTTAAAAAGTAAATATCCAACACGTACAGTCAAACCAAAATTTATTCACACAACTTTTCACACAGTTTATTCGCTATACAATTTACAAAATGGTAATAAAATATGGGACAAAAACTCAGAGTTAAACTGTGTCAGAACAAATTCATCTTGATAATGTCATAACTTTGATAGAAAGGCATGTAATGGATTACAATCAGCTGTTGAATTTAAGTACACAAATAGATCATACTAATTTAGGTCAACCAATGACCAAGCAATGCTTCATTTTGTTCAGTCTGTGGTGTAAAAGGTCACATTAGCAATTAAAAATAAAACACTTAAGCAAAACATGGTCAGGTCAAAGTGTCTGGATAATTTTGGTCCCAAATTTGTACTGGTCGTCCATTGTATGAAGAATCTGTGGGTATAATACGTCACAGTTTACTTTATTTTGCTATCCTCACTAATATAAATGAACTATAGTGTCCTGAGCCCACTAGTAAAAAATTATATATCTGGTGTCTGAATAATTTTTGGTTTGACTGTATAGGAACAGTAAAATATATGCATACTATGTATAATCTTTTTTAACTATACATGATCCACAGCCAGCTGTGCATTAAATTATTTGAATGCATGACTTCTAACCACCCGACTCATGAATTCAAACCGTTGAAGATGCACACTCCGTGGGCATAAAACCTGCTTATACAGTGGTCATTTGCCTGCATTGACAACTTAAAGCTCTTATTGATATTTGCAGCACAATATACACACATTGTTTGAGATAGTGGTTAAAGATTTTGTAGATGTGATTCACATCATGTTACTGTCCCTATAAGTTCACCTTAAGTCACTTTGAAAAAAGCGTGAGCTTAATGACCAATAAGTAAATGTCTTCTTCAGGATCTGGAGCATCATCTGGGTCTGGCTCTAAACGAAGTCCAAGCAGCCAAAAAGACGTGGTTCAACAGGACATTAAGCTCCATCAAGACTGTGACAGGAGCTCAAGGCAAAGAGAGCGTCTAACAGGACCAGACTTCCAGAGACTGAACACTCCAGCGCCCATCATCTCCTCCGCAGCTGGAACAGTGCGAACAAAATGGGTTTTCTCTCTCCTTTCTTTCCTTTTGTAAAAACAAAAAACTTTACTTCTAGGGTACCAGCGACCCCATTTGAAACACAAGTACTTACTGAAACAAAAAAAAGACTTTAACGCTAGTCTTTCTACTACTGATGTTAAAACAAAGGAGTGGGGCGTGTAGTTGACTGAACTGTCTTCTGGGGGATATTAACATTTCTATCTACTGACCTACTCAAGACTACTTGCACAAACACAGTCCGAGTCAACATAAGGTACAAGTGCTGCCGGAAAACTAGCGTGACTTTCGTTATTGTGCCAGGAGGGCAGATGTGTTGGTGTGCATGTGTATGACTGAGGTCTGCTTTTATTGTACAGTGTGTGTCATGCGTGCGCGCGTGTGTGTGTGTGTTGGCCAATATTGTGGTTCTCCAAGTAAGATTAAAAACAGGAAGTAGACAGGTAGCACACTGTACAGTGAACTTTTGATTAGATTCTTCCTCAAACCACTAGCTGGCGCCCTTCTGATATCAGCAAAAGCAAATGGTATATGATGGGATACAGGCATTGTGAATATGCATAGCCATATGCGACCAGATCTATGAAGGGCTGTGTGGGTAACTGAAGGGTTAAAGGTCCTTTACAGTAGCTGTTGATCATGGCTAACAGGAAGCACTTATGCAGTGAGCACACGCTCTGATCGGAAAGCACATCTGGAGATAAAGGAACCTGCGGCTGTGTGTGTGTGTGTGTGTGTGTGTGTGTGTGTGTGTGTGTGTGTAAAACAGACTCTCTGAGGGGAAGGTCTTTGCACCTTACAGACATATTTATATTGATATCAAGCTTGTTAGAGTTATTGTCATTGATAAAGAAGGTCCTTGAGGCCTCAAGACAAATGAGGCCGTTCTAAAAGGCACTGAGTTGTAAATAAAGCATATGAGGTTTTTTTTTGGATTAATTTTATATTTCAACTATTTGGTAACTGTACTAATGTTGCCTAATTGTACTGTGCTACAGATTA
Organism: Gobio gobio; assembly: GCF_949357685.1. Taxonomy (NCBI): domain Eukaryota; kingdom Metazoa; phylum Chordata; class Actinopteri; order Cypriniformes; family Gobionidae; genus Gobio; species Gobio gobio. Next base: position 19,122,257 of record NC_137118.1, read on the forward strand.
TTACTCATGTTTTGCTTTTGTCTTAAATTTCAAACTGCTGTCTCATCATTACAAGCCAAATGTACCTTTTACCCAGCATTACATGCGTGTGGACATGGTAATAGTGTAGGATGCGTTGTGTATACTTCCATGAATTTCAGTATAAACCTCTGAACATGTACGCGTCTCCCGCGGTCTCGTGTCTGTTCTTCATGTATCAGCCTCACCTTCAAAATAAGCCAAGAATTTAAGTTTCAGCATTACTAATTGTTTCCAGGACTCGTTTAAGAATGAACTCCCAATATACTTCCTGCTACAACACACACATTTTAGGACATTAAAGACAAGAATCAGAATTTAATAAGAATACATTTTAATTCTTAATTCAAAAAGATACTCAAGAAGAGGAAGGTATATTTGATCTCAGTAAATCAAATCGAAATGAATTATCCAGGCTATTGTAAGTTTGTGTGAGTATAAAGCCACCAGATATGCAACTCTCACAATGACACCAATGAACCAAATAACATTTATTTCCATAATAAACATTGATTGCAACATCAGTAAAAAAGGGTGATGACAAATTAATATGAATTGTACAATTCAACTAATAATTTAAATTCTCAGATGCATAGGTTTATGTTGTCAAATGCAAGTGTGACCAGATTTCTGAAATGAAAACCATGCAGATGAGGTAATGTATTATCTATGAAAAAATGGGGACAATTCAGGATTTGTGTATTATAAATGTAATGTTATGATGAACTACTAGATTACCATACATGCCTATATAGAATTATGTCTGAATCACATAACATTTATAAATATTTTAATGTACAACTTAATACTTTAAAGTACAATATGTTAAAGGGATAGTACACCCAAAAATTTAAATTCTGTCATTTACTCAACCTCAAGTTGTTCCACACCTGTATACATTTCTTTGTTTGAATGGGAGTCACCATTGACTCCCACAGTCTGAAAAAATACTATGGAAGTCAACGGTGTCCTCGAACTGTTCAGTTTCCCACATTCTTCAAAATATCTTCCTTTGTGTTCAACAGAACAAAGACATGCATACAAGGCTCGTATGAATGTCTTTGGAGGGCATCTTCCCCCATGTCACCCTACATAATATATGTGTTAATGCGCTGGTGAATATTAATTACTTTAACCCAGTCAGCCCAATATATCAGCTGAAAGAACGTTGCTCATTAGTCAGAGAATCAAGAAATCCTGCTATTGTGGTGGCACTGGTCATGAATAAATATTTGTGAGCAATTACTATATCCTCCTGGGACCCAGAAAAAAAAACCCACATGGTATTCTTTTCATGTCATTAGTTAATAGTTTAGAGCAGTATTCTGATGAGAGCAGGGGTGCCGTGTAAAAGTCCTTCAAATATATACATATATATTATTAATTTCAAATTTTTCAAATAATTCTCTCTTTGTAAACTTTGTTCAATGCATGCGAGTGCTGCCGTATGTTTGAATATGACCAGTCATTTTCGCCGTCATCACCCGGGTGAAGTGCCAGAAAACTCAAATGAGAAGTCGCGCGCGCTGTGAGAAAATTTGTCTTTGTGCACTCATCCGAAAGCGCGCACACGTCTCACAGCGCGCAAATATTGAGTTCTCTTTCAAGTCTCGCTCTTGAACGGACAAACTCACACAAAAAGTATGTCAACATATTCTAGCAGACATAGTCTGTATATGCCTAAAGTAAACTTCAGTCGAGAAAGACAACGCATATCCGAGCATTAGGTCTTAAAGGGGCAGTAGCCTTTACTGCTGAATGTTTAACGTCAAACAACAAAAGACAAGGACATCGCTCACTGCGCTTGATTGAATAGCTTTTGTAAGTTTAATAGGATTAATATTTAATTTATACACTCAAATATGCAATGTTATTTTACATTTGATCAATTGCTGTACCTGAAAACTAATGTTAGACGTACCTAAAAAGCATAGTTTATTTTATTAGTATCTTTGCTCAATAGTATTTATTTGTGCTGCTGCTTGTATTTAAATTATTTGTTCTTATTATTTTCGTTATTTTTATTTGACAGTAGTCCTTTTTTCCCTGAACATTTAACACTGAACCGTACTGAAACCGTGAACCTAAAACCCTGAAAGAAACCGAACCATGAGCAATCTGTACCGTTTCACCCCTAGTGTAATGTATGCAAGGGGGTGCCACAAAATGGAGAACATTTTCAAAGGGTGCTATGACTGAAAAAAGGTTGGGCAACACTGGTTTAGAGCATAAGAAACAAATGGGAAAAAAAAAATTTTTTTTGAAAAATTATATTTTATTCATATGTTATGATATGTCCTCTGTTGTTGACACCATGACAAAAAATAAAATGACATGAAATTGCATGTATAGGCAAAAACAATGAGATTTATTTTTAAATCACCAATCAATTTTTAGGTTTCAGTTTTTTTTTTAAACAAATTTTGTTTAAAGATGATTCTGAACTATTTTATGAAAGATATAACAAAATGCACTGATATACAATACAATTTTACAGCCGTGATAACACGTCAGCAGCGTCACTGCGGAGTCGTGAACGCGGATTGACAACAGACCGGAAGAGAAGACAATGCTGAATAAAGTCGTAGTTTTGGTTATTTTTGGACCAAAATTTATTTTCGATGCTTCAAAAAATTCTAACTAACCCACTGATGTCACATTGTGACTTTGATAATGTTTGATAAAAAAAAACTTTGATAATGTTTTTATTACCTTTCTGGACATGGACAGTATACCGTACATTCATTTTCAATGGAGGGACCGAAAGCTCTTGGACTAAATCTAAAATATCTTAAACTGTGTTCCGAAGATGAACGGAGATCTTACGGGTGTGGAACGACACGAGTTTCATTTTTGGGTGAACTAACCCTTTAATGTAGGCTGTGTATTTACGTCTTGTGTATTACGAAGTGATCAGTGGAAGAGACTATCTAAATTGTTAAAAAGCTCTTCTGACTTGTCATCAAGGCAAAAATTGCAATAACACCGGCGGCACCTGCGCTGACATTATTGTGCTGGTTTTCTCCAGTTCTGAATGCGCCGGCTGGGCTGGGCTGAATAGGATTGCAACGTTTAGGGTTCATAAACAGAATCTGAAATCAGATCGAATTCATTCTGATTTAGGAAAATGCATGTTTCGCTGACAGAGTAGTGAACACGGATTAGACCCCTTTGAATTGAAACAGCTCTCATTCTTACTGTTGCTAAGCTTGTGAGCTGTGTTCCAATTCATAGGTCTCCTTAATACTGTACGACCACCAGCTTCGATAGACTTATCCACTGATCATGTGGCAAGTAAACAGTGAAATGGCTGTCCTACATCATGTCTTTTAATATCATTAAGCTTGTTTATAAGCATGGCATGTTAACTCTTTAAATAGTCCAGTAAAATTATCACCCTGGGATGATGTGCTAAACAGGTTTGGGAATCCTGTTACCGGGAGTTACCTGGCATCGGTACAAACCTAAACGTCAACGCTGATGAAACCCAACTCCACAGCTCACTTGTCACTTGTTAGTGAATCCATTTGGAGATAGGGAACAGGGGGAATGTTGATAGCACACATTTACCCAGAGCCTGACCAGTTTGTGCTCGAGTATCTCAACCCAACCCCAGCGTGCCTCCAACTCTGCCCAGGTTTCACTGACACAGGCCTGGTGTCATGCTTGCTCAGTCATCGAAAATAGCTTCCAATGGAGGTGAGGAACAGCTGCAGGGGGGACAAATCTGCAATGGTTTTCCCAGATGAGTGGTGTCCAATAAACAGCTGGGATCTCTTACATTCTGGCAACGTGTATTATGTCCACTGTCATGCCCAAATACTTGTCTTACCTCACCACGGCTCTCAGAGGACGGCAGTCATATGGGTCTGTTCCTGGTCCTCCTTCCACCTCAGACCTCAATGTAAAGCAGAACTTGACTGCAGGCCACAGTAGAGCGGATTTCTCAGTGACAGTGTAGTGAGATGTTTAATCCCACCGGTGACGCAGACAGTAACCAGACTCCTGTCATTTCATCAGTGCCTGTCATCCAACACCAACATTCCCCCGGAATGTTTCTGCCACACTTGTCCCATCCCAGGGTTACCAGAGACTGACAAGACTAACTCTTTCAAACCCCATGGACCCACACATGCATCACACAGACATCCCAAACTCTTTTATTTGATCCTTTTTAGTCAAGTCACTCAGTCACTCTTGTGATTGGTCTACAGTTTGTCGTTGTCAAAGACCTGATGTCATCTAATCCCATGGTATTTCATTCACTCCAGTCAGTGTTTGATTTACGGGACTGCTTGCTCCTTGCTGGATATGATTTGTATGGATTTGCATTCTTCACATCACTTATTTCAACCTTGCTGCAAGGCAGAAGCTTGTCGCCCTGCTCGTATTTACAGACCTATCAATGCTGCATTGCACACTTTACACAACTAATCTCAGGCTAGGTGCGTCAATTATAAAATCATTCCCATCCCAGACGACTATTATCCCAGAATTACAAGTCATGTGACAACATGAATGAATTCTGGTCATTTTTGTGCACTGATTTGCGCAGAATGGAAAAGGAAGGGACCTGTCCCACATAGCACCCCAAACACTGTCTTCCTGTCAGTGCTTCTCAATTCTTATTTGTGCATCATCGTTTCCTTTCCTCGCGTCTTAGCTCCACCCCTTCAGGATGCGAGGGAAGGACGCTAGGAAAAGACGCAAGGACAGAGGAATTGAATCAAGTGAAATGATATATCCCAGCTCCTTTAAGCGCCGTCAATTTAGATGACACGATTGCACCGATGTTGCTCGGGCCCTAATTAACTGTGGCAAGATGTGAAGGAGGAGGTAAATTTATACGTGCGCCACGTTTAGTCGATAAAACATGAGTTCAACAAATGATACATCTGTGTGTCCTCGCTTATGACTCTTGCGAGGTCATAGTCTCCTCACTCCATCCTCGCTGTGCAATTAGAGTGTTGAGATGTCCTACAGGATGACTGAGCTCGATCGGGCTTGATTCCGGGTCACAGGATGGAGGAGCGAGGAAACGAGGAGGGACATTGAGAAGCACCCAAAGTGTGGGCATATAAAGGTGCACATAAAGGGTGCATATTGCCTGCAAAGGGGAAAGTGGTGACTATCCCTCGTTGTCAATAACCCTGCTTCAACACACCTGCATGTAATTTACCAGTAACACTGAACACCTTGATTAGCTGCTCCAGGTATGATTGGGGTTGAAGCTATGTCCCAATTCCTAGGATACATCCTTCTAAGGCTGCATTCTAAGTCCGAATGTGTCATAGTGGCGCGACAAAGGCTGTCACAATTCGAAAGGCTCTGTCAAACGTAGCCTCCAAATGTGTTCTTTGTTGCCCAGGCAATGAAGGATGAAACCGATTAATCCTTCGCAGCCTTGCCTACCCCAGAATTCATTGCTTCCCAGTGACTACTGCATTGCCGGATTACACTTTTGAATGCAAGTTTTGGATTTCAACTTTTTTTTAAAAAGTCCAGTACAAACGTTACTGGCGGTTGTTGTTGTTGTTGTTGTTAGATGACGAGCAATCCTCTGTAGGCTAGACTGTCAATTTCAACAATGCTCGGTTCGACCTTCACGGACTACGGATGCAGCCTCTGAATTGATGACTCCTGCTCTAGATGGACGTGTTTGACCATTGCACTCGTGCACCTAGTATTAAAGGGGTCATGAATTGAGAAATCAACTTTCCCTTGAGCTTTTGATAAATAAAAAGTCATGGTAATATAAGAATATCCTGTGAGTTTCAGAGCTGAAAACTTCCTTGTTAGTCAAAGAAAAGCTTTTATAGACACCAGGCCCAGCAAACGATCGATTTCTGAATGTGCTTGGCTATGCCGTGAGAGTGTAGTGAAGCACCACCTCAACAGAAGAAGAACAACGCCTGATTCTGTAGCCCCGCCCACCGACTCGTGCCACTAACATGACAGCTAACAGCAGCATAGAGCTAAACAGCATCGAATTTCTAAGCAGTAAACATACCACATAAGCTTCATTCTGATTCAAATATTATGAATGCATGGATGAACTTTATTTATAATGAATATCGAGCTCACGTGGGGAAGACATTGCACCTATGTTCATTTAACCACGGAGTCATTGTAAACAAGAGACTGGATTTGCAGACAGGATGAAATTACATGAACGAATGAAGCGACACACTAATGTGAGTAAAAATGTTTTTATTTTACATGTGATGGTATTGCATTGTTACAGATCGTTTGATACCTATGGATTATGTGTACGTGTCTAACAGAACATACCTTAGCACGCTGTCACAGGCTGGAGATTAATTTATTTGTGGTGTTCTTGGTTCAGTACTGTCTTGATGTGCGTTGTTCACTCTCTTGACTCGATATTTGAAGGGGCACGCGTGTGTGTACGGTTCGCGGTTATATTCATCGATTGTGCGGGCCAAGTAACGTTAATCAAATCAAATATCATTCCAATCAATCGCGGGGGGATGAGAGATGAATCATTGTGTTTGTTTGATAAAGACATTTTGCGAGCCCTGGCTGTGGGCTGGGCGATTCATTTCGGTTGCCGTTTGCCACACGCTATCACTGACAGGGGAGCTGAAGCTCATCCAATCCTAGCTGTAGGCGTTTACTTCCAAGTCTTCAGTGCGGCACGCGTGTCTTCAGAGAGCCTCAAAACCAGGTCAGAAAATAGCCTATTACTTATTCATTATGATGTTTTTGAATGTAAAAGCCACGCAAACGCAATAAGTTGACCTCAGACAACAGTATAACAATTTTTAAAAAGCCAGTTCATGACATTTTGTGCTTGTCCACTTTCGACCACTTCCAGAGGTAGTCGAAAACTCATTAGACTGGATTGCTTTTGTAGTGTAAACCTTCGTGATCGAACAGCCGCAAAAGACGCCTACTGACCTAATGTGTAAACATTATGGGAAGCATGCTAGTCTTTGTCGGCTTAAGACCCAAGTTTGGTTTGAAGAAAAAAAGGAAAAAAAGAAGAAAAAAAATCACTATTCCTGATTTCTAATCACTGTATTAGAGCAGAAATGAAAGCTGTTGCTCTCCATATGTTTTTCTGTCATCCCTGGTCACACTCATATGTAAATTGCGCAAGCTTATTTCGTCCATTATATCGAAATATCAGAAAAAGCATTTACCTACATTTACCTGCCCATAGACCCTCCCCTCAAAGAAATCAGGACAGAAGTGGTTGAAAATGGACAAGAGAGACAGATTAAAACACCAGGTATAAACGGGAATGTGTCTGCCCAAAACACATCTTAATACCAGGCGTAAACAGGGCTTTATTGGAGACATATAACCAACAACTGGTTGGCCAGATTTCAAAGCATGACATTTATTGTAGCATATTCGTCCTCTCTGATCAATAACTGGTGCATACCAACTGGGACAAAAGTGCAACAAGCTTCTGTTTTGTAGTGCACTAAACAAAAAAAAAAACAGAATGGACACGGAACAAAATACACCACACATCAAAAAGTTTTTATATATTTATTTAAAAAAAAGTTTACACTTTATAGAGATTTAGCACTTTATTTTAAAAGCAATAATTATGGCAAAAAAAAGTGACAGACAAACCACTATAGTATTTTCACAACTAATAGTTTATAATTTGATACCACGGCTAGCAAACATCTACTGCTGTCATGTTCAAGCACTGCTCGCTCACAGAAGTTGTGCACAATCACCACTTCACATTATATTGTTACCCTTTATATCTCAAATCTAGATAATTTTTTGTTTATATAATTTGTCAAGTTACAGAAAAGTTGTGATATGGATAACTGAGAATCCCGCAGACTGCTTTCTAGTCTGACTCAGGAGTATTTACAGAATCATGGGAGAGCTCACAAGCAAGGATTTGCCAATGCTCATAAGTTACAAATAAAAGTAAATAAACTTAAGCAATGGGATAAGCACCCCCACCCATAAAAACAAAAAACACACACAATCACATGAATATTTTTTTTATCATATAGGTAAATAATTCATATCAGTGTATTTGGATGTGTCTACAAAGATGCAGTTAGCTCTTCTATTAAAAGTACATTCTACTACATAAATACATTCCAAACCCAAACATGGCTTCTATTGCTGGTTCAGTCTACGGGAACTTCAGCGTCCCGGCTCACGCATGAACCAGCTCAAATGACCGTCCCCATCTGCCCCGTGCATGAGGAGATCGGAGATGTGGAGAAAACATTCACTTCAGCAATTCATTTTGCAAAGCTTGCTCAATCTGAAACGGGATCTATATTTCTGTCCTTGCATCGCAAGCTCGCAAATTGAATTGCAGCTATCCAGTGCCACACACAAGTCCCTTTCCATCGCGACAGGATAAATATTCCACCACTTCATTCTCACATAATTACGAGTCATCAAAAAGCGAAGTAGTCTGCTCGTATTGATAAAGCACCAACGTTACAGAGTGTCTCTAATCTAATGGTTATCAATCTGTTGCAAAGTAGGGCCTACTAAATGAAAACAATTCTCTTTTAAAATCTGTTAAATGAAACAAAAATATATTGTTTTTGGACAAAAGATTTTAAATGGTTTATTGGTTCTATCAGAGGCAAAAGTCCAATCAACCATTCAGTGCCAATGTTATGATTTCAATCCAGATTTTTGCTCCTGTATTGGACAGAAAGTGAAGACGCTGGGGACTTGAACCTGCATTATTCACGTGAGCTCCAAGATATCTATAACACACATGCAAACTGCTGCGTCATGGCTCCGACAAATGAATCGGAGTGCTAAAACAGCAGAAGCGGATGCCATATCTGATATCTGGAAAGTTGTGTTTAACATCTACCTGAGTAGAGCCGATGGAAGTCCTCGCCCACAAACGGTGACATTGAATATGAGTCGCAAAAAACGGAATCGGAAATTAAACTAACTTTTGATGGCTCCCAGGAAACCGAGCCGGGTTTATTTTAATCAGATGTTCTCTTGTGGATCTGAAGCCTCCCTGGGTCTTTTATTTCATACGTCACCTCAACACTTAATTTGACAGGAGATGCAGCTGTGCAAATGTCTTCTCCCATCCCTCCCTATCATAGACCACTGAGATTCAAATGCAGCTGATGAGCTCCGCTCGACTTTGATGAGCAGAATTAAAATCTGAACTGAACTAAAATATGAGTCCTCGCAACATATTTATGAAGACCATCTGGCTGTCGGAAAGCAGGCTGGCATGATGAGACACATATTTGCACTTCAGGAGAAGATTGTGATGCTTTTTAAGAACTGCAGCAACAATGAGGCTACATCTGATGTTTATAAAGACGGACTATAGCTGCGTTTACACTGGCACAAAAAAAAAAATCTGATTTTTTTTTACTCGCATCTGACATCGGAATAAGTTGCACACGTGTAAACACAAAGATCAGATTTTTTCGCATCCATTCTGAGCCATTTCCAAATGTGGTTTTAAAACAGATACATATCCGACATCTACGCCTAACCATGAATATCCGATACTTTGATTCCACAGAAGGCGAGGGTGACGTTTGCCAACACAGATCGCGTTTTAATGTTGTATTAAGAAGCAGATGTGGAGCTAGGCATGTGTATCAAATCTTCATGTTGCGATAATTGCTGAAGCTTCTATCACGGTATACGGCATTATCGCGATGCTGAAATAAGTTGCAAAAAAATACTAAATACAATAAAGCAATATACAAAAAATGTGTAGATTAATAAATGCTTAACATATTTTTTATTGTCAGTTTATTTTAATTAATAATTCAACTTATGGTAACTAATGGAGGTTTAATGTAACGTGTGACCGAACAATAAAGAATCGAACCCATTTTCAAACAATATCTAGTTGTAATATGTTGTAATCCAGATTCAAATGAAAAAGTATTTGGTGCTGACAAAAATCTGAATGGCTGTTTGAAACATTAAAATAGCGTTAAGAAACAGAAAGTAGCGCAGCTGCTTTGTTGACGGGGTTATCCGGTAAGGGCTGGTGATAATGATAACAATATTGTGCATGTTTATTATCGTGATATATCGTATACCGGCACGTCTACGTGGAGCATAGAAACGTGTTTTCAACCTTTGACCCATGAACTGTATAAATAAAACAGCTTCACTACTGAAAGCTTATATTTCTCAGTAACAAGATTATAACTTTGCTGTTTTTGTAATTAACCTCACAGCTTCACACTCAATGTACTCTTATCGCATACTTTATTTCACTTCAGGGGCCGGATTCACGAAAATCTTCTTAAGAAAGAAGTTAAGAAAATTCTTAAGATAAATTCTAAGAAGTTTGTCAAATATTTTCTTAAGAACATCTTAATTTTTTACTTAAGAAGAAAATAAAAGGTGTTATATAGTGTTATTTTATTGAAAGGTATTACTGAAGACTCACTGAATGAAAAACCTCAAAACCCGTCTTTTTGCGCTTCCTGCAGATTACCGTAGATATCATAAGTGTGCAGACTATTTTCGCGTGACTGGCTTGACAGGAGTTAATAACTCAATGTCGTGTTTTTAATGTGCCGTATCTGTAAAATCGTTATTTTATAAGAGCCTGGCCGTTTATCAAGAACGGCGCTCGGGTCCCAACGATCGGCCGTTAGATCTACACAAGACGAATCATATCTCAGAGACATCAGAGCCCGCGGCAGACGTCAGAAGGACTAGCCGAGGAAAGGCTGCTCTCAGCGGGGTTAACGAGCGCTGAACACCCAGTGATCGCCTGGATCTCACAACTCCGAAAACGGCAGATAAAATTGTAAAATAGGCGCTCTCTTTATAAATAAACCACAAATTTAATCTTTAAACAAGTACATTCTCACCTGAAAAAGTCTTAAAACTACAATTTGTGACACATTAACAGTAGTATTTTTAAATTATGAGGGGTTTCTTCATCTGCTATTGACACTTGCTGGTTGGTGCGAGCTGGTTGCTGGTTTTATCCATATGGTACTATTAGTTATAAATATTATATTTAGCTAGCGACTGTTGCTGTATGTTGTAACGCTTACTATTTGAAACAACCCAATAAATTCGTTAAACATCTTACATTTGGGTATTTAATATAGGTTGGAGGTCATCCTAACTTTAAGAAGTTATTTACGATGATTTTAAAGAACATTATTTTCGTGAATATGAATACTTCTTAAATTTTATCTTAAGAACAATCTTAAGAAAAAAGATAAGAACATTCTTAAGAAAAGTTTTTGGGAATACAAAATATTCTTATATTTTTTCTTAAGTTAGAAAATAAGAAGAAATTGGCAGTTAAGAATAATTTAATTCTTAATAATGTTTTGTGAATCTGGCCCCAGAATTCTACATCTAAACGAACAAATGGAAATTACCGTTATTTTCCGGTCTATATCTGTTCAGTCAAAATTTGCAACCGAACATCCATGACAGCCATGCTGGCAGTAATCATGATACCACCTGACATGAATCATAAAGAATTTTAATAGCTCAGCCATTCAAAACCCGAGGGTCAACCATGTTGCATAGTAAAGAGATCACCAACAGAATAGTTTTGGGTGGGATTTCATGTGCAAACCGATATCGGATACCAGTCATGTCTAAAGTGAATGTAAACAGACGCGACAAAAAAACAACAAAAAAGCAGATATGGTCAAAAAATCTGATCTGTGCATTAAGCCTTGCAGTGTAAACGCAGCCTTTATGGCTTATATGCTGGATTTGTATATTTGGATTAATGAGACATCCCTGTAATATCTTTGTAGACTATGAGGCGTTGCTTTAAAACACGTAATATTTTACAGCACATTTGTGAGTGTGGAAAATCATATCACGAGGTAATCTTGGTTAAAGTCAACATTTAACGATATTCCAAACTCAAGTCTGTAAACAACATTATGTATTTTCAAATGAAATAGTTTCCCCCCCTTATTTTTAGGGTCCCTCTTGGAATTTGAAATTGCTAAGGGGGAATTTTTTTTCCATTAGGAATTGATTCGATTATGAAAATGAGCATTACATATAAGAAAACCAGATTATTAGAGGAGAGGGGTTGAACAATAAGAGGGATTGTTGACATCAGCTAAAAGTCATTGCAGTGGCATTTATTTTATTAAAGTTTGATGAAAAAAAAGCTTAACTTACAGTGATGAATCGTTCATAATAAACCAAGGAACGTGTATTAAGACAGTTAACAGGGTCAATTCATGTTGACTTTAATAAGGAGTTTTATGCTTTGTAAACTGATTACACAAACACCATGGAAGACTTTGAATCGACGTAATGCAAAAATGAAAACATTCTTTGCTACACTTTGTTAGCCCTCTGTTTTACTAACTCAATATAACGTTAACTCCCGGTTGTCAGTCTTTTGAACGGCGTAATGCTGGTGTGGCGTCAGATCGTGGAAAGGGGCTTGTGTGTTCGATCATTCATAAAGCTCAAAGAAAAATAAAGGCCATCTAATGTTTTGTCTTTTGATGCGCTTCTCTCAAATCTATTGCATTTCCATACAAAACTTACCCATACAAGACTTACCAGCTCTAATTCAAAACTGACCGAAGTCTCGTCTGGTTGGGGAACAGAAAAATGAACTTGTTTTCAAAAAAGTTCCAAAAAATTAAAAACGTTATGACACAAGTATTTCAACTGTCCATATCATATGATGTACAGCATGTTGAGTATTGCTTTTATTGAACTATACTGTACTATTACTATTCTAGTACTATTCTGTTGTGATTATATCCCATCTTTTCCTATTTGAGAGCTACAATATTTTTCACATTCAAACACAACAGCTAAAATATGACTAAATACATGGGGAAATGTATATAAGGGGACACAAATTCAGTATATATGTGAGCCGGGTGGTAAAGTATATATCAGTTGTGTCCTGTTTTTGTGTGAAATCCAATTTATTTGCCTTATACATTTGGGTTTCGGTGAGAACTTGTGACATTCAATTGGTTACTGAAAGCACAATAAAATATCAACTATTTTGACATACAAACATCAATACATTCCTAGTGATATTGGTTGAATTATCTACTCGTACATGTGAAGCTAACAAGTGAAGGAAATTTTCATATAAAAAAATTACTTTCATTATTTAACGATAAGCATTCAGACTACAGTAAATCAATCCTGACGGTAAGACGGTTCTTCAAATAGCTTCAAATCTGAATATAGCACAGCTAAAATGATATCGTCAATCTTATTTTCCCACTTCTGTGCTCTGTGGTTGGTATCTGGGAGTCTTTTTGAGTGCCGTTATTAATTAGTTGGCCTAAAGTTGCGCTACGACAGACCTGCTGAAGAAAAACGCAAAAAAGTAAAAAAGCGACAGCTCGCTGCTGCATTAACCCAAGGCCTGTTTCACAACACGTGTGAGCGGCAGGAAAACATGCATTGCGCTTTCACACCCAACTGCAGGACTACTGAGAAAAATAGTGATTTCTGGGTGACTAAATTGAGCATCTCTTTCAATAACAATCATTGATTAAATAGCTATTGGGATTTAGCAATTATAGCATTATTCAGATTTACTGAATAGAAACTCCTTTTTGTGTGCCCGTCACTGTATAAAAGCCTTTAAATGCAAAATATTGTGTTGATAAATAGGTTTTTAGCACATTTTCTGCTGGAAAACTTGCAGCGACGCTTCTGCTATGATTGTGCAGGCAATGTGAATGCTGTAACATGGGCACTGAAATGTGTCCAAATATGTGCCACTTGTGTGTGCAGTGTGAAACAGGCCTGAGAAGTACGAATGACAGAATGAATGGAAAGGCAAATGAAGGGCCACCTATGCCGCATTAAAGAGCGTGACCTGTGCTTTTTGCAGGGAGAAGTGAGGAGTGACCGGGTCACACTAGCTGCCCCTCATACCGTGATGACGTGTACGAGTATGCATCCCAGTCAACGGCCAGAAAGAGTAAACGAATCTGCCGTCGAATGTGCTTTAGAAAGACCTGCGTGTACGCCGGTGAGGTGTGGATGTAGGCGGCACGGTGGCCAGATGTTTGGAGGACGACCTCTTAACCCAACCAGAACGGCAGACTTTGGTCGACTGAGCAAAAACACACACGCGCACTCACGCAGATCTGACGGAAAGACGCGGCAAAGCCGCTTGAGTCGGAGAGAAGGAAGCATTACTAATCTACTACAGGTAGATTAAGAAAAGGGCTTTCATATTGCATTTTCACAAGAATAATTTACGAGATTAAATTGCTTAGCATATATATATATATATATATATATATGTATACTGTATATATAAAACTGGAAGAAAGTTATATCCTAGTATAATGGTTACATATCACTTTCCAATTCTAAAATAATTAATACCAAGAATATGTATATGTATATATATATACTGCATATAAATATACATAAGTACATCGGTATATCTACACATATATATTTATAGTGCCATAGACCATACATATATATGCATGTATTTATAATATAGCCACACATACACATGTGGTGAATATACAATGAAAATGACTATATTGCAATGCCAAGTTTGAGTAAGACTCAACCGAACATTCACATCTCAAGTAAGCTTAAAGCCCAAAAGAGTTCAAGTGTATTGCTATATAAGGAGGAACCGAGGTCCCCGGCCGGTTTTCGGGACGAGCAAGTCAAATAGAGTATTGCTTTTGTAAGAGTGGTGCATTTTTGGATCCTTAGATTGGGTTTGGATGGGTTTGTGAATGAAGTTTGGGCCGTTTCTGTGCGGTGGAGACAGCCTGGTCATGCCTGGAGTGGTACGACAGTTTAGAGCCACACAACCTGATGGTTCTAGAAGTCAGAGAAGAGATCTTGAGGACCCAAGTGAATAAAAAAAGGAGCGATGGTCCGCGGCTGGTAAAAGGGATTGTCAATGAAAAGACCACCTACAGTGAGGACAAGAGCAGAGAGAGCTGCGATTAATGATGCGGCACGGCAGGAGGCAGCGGTATATACATTCTGATGGCAGGAGGGAAATGGGGTTAGGGTGTGCCACAGGGGTGGATACTAGGGTCTCTGCTCTTTCGGGCTGTACGTGGGATTTTCATTGCACCGGGAGCGTCTCAGGTTAATAAAAAAGACATCAACAACTTAAGCTGCACGGTTAACTTTCCGACAAAACGGAAAAAAACTTGGAGCTCATTCCTTTGATAGAAGGCAGAGGAAATGTGAAACGTATGTGGCACCTCTGAGGCTTCCATACAGATGTAGTTAGTACATAACTCTGACAAATCAGATCCCTTGTGATTTTGGAGAGAGTATAGTACAATGACTGCTATCACTACCAAAGAGGACGGGCCATCGGTTCGGAGTGGACACTTGAGGATGACCATGACGAATGTGAGGGATCCGTTTACAATGAATGGGAATATCGTGACCACTCCTTTAACCATGGCGATGGAGTTCCTCTTTGGTAAGCGATGATCATGACCCAGCCATAAGCCAGCACAAGCATTGTCCAGATGACCCGACGAGAACCAATGGAGTCCATGTTTCGCCAACAGGGAAGGGTTCTTGTGTCTTTGCCCTCAATGTACAGAAGCCAATGCTATATTTAAAGGCGTGCGCCAAGGGTTATTACAGATTACTAAAACTAAAACCATTTTTGAAATAAATTAAACAACAGACATTAAAAAAAGTTTTAAAAAATTTAATGAACATGAAAAAAACATAATTCAAAATATCATATCAATGATAGTAAAATAGCAGTGGTCAGCAAAGACCCCCGAGCAAATTGAGCGCACTTGAACCTCAATGTGAATCTGCTTGTGCTGGCCTTTGGAGGAGTATGAAATAACATCTCACACACAAGAAGACACTCACCAAGAAGTCAAAACAAAAAAGGACAAAAAGACATTTCAGTAGCATGTCTCCATGGATCCCTTGTTGCTGCTTTCGATTCTCCGCTGTAAGGCTGTGACTGGAGGCTCCGGTGTGTGTCCATGTGAGGGGCCGTGTTTGAGTTGTCTGTGTAATGTTTTGTCTTTGTATGGTTCAACTCTACAACTAACTGTTCAGTCGAACAACTGACATCTAGAGCCTGATTAACCGACTTTCAGTGAGGAGACACCAGCGTAATGCTTAATGACTATGAATGGAATAATCGATTTCATAACTAGCTCAAGACAGGGTCACCATTCATTCATTGGGACAACAAGAGGGGTCAGGTCGGCATGAAAAGGGTTCAAAGGCCATCTTGACATGCGTTAACTGCCCAAAAAAGCTTCAGGCTGATATTCTTAAACGTCCAACATTTTAAAACAAGCTCTGTCTGGAAACACAAGCTGCTAGAATGAAATAAAAAGTAATGTTCTGGGTTGAATACATGCTGTCAGTTATCACAGAAGAGAACCGACTCGTCCCTCAGTTTGTAAAAATGAGCAAAAAAAATTGCATGTGCAGTATTAATGGAAGTCTATTGAACTGGGAGGGTTTTTTTTTTCATTTAAACACTTAACATTAAAAATACACATTTATATATTAAAATATAATACCTTTTGAAATTATAGCTTTAACATTACATGTTAGCACAGTCTATTTTATTTTATTTAGTCAAACAAAAATCTAAACGAAAGAAAACAAAGCAAAACGCAACTAAACAAAACTAACCAAAAGAAAACAAACAAAAAACACAAAACCAAGACAAACTAAAACAAAAAGAAATGAAAAGGCAAAACACAACAAAACTAACCAAAACAAAAACAAAAAACACCAAACCAAGACAAAAGTCAGCGTCAGAATCACCACATAGACTTCCATAGAAAGAGTATTGCAGCAATTTTCACTTAAACTACAAACTGAGGGACAAACCAGACTTATTTTCCGTGGTCATCAACAGAATGTGAAGATGCTGCCCAGTTGTATTGAACCTTGAACATGCCTTAAAACTTCTGCTACAAGAAACATTCATTTAGAGCTGCTTAAAACTGCTATAGAGGCTACATGAGTAACTAAAGAGGTTTGAAATATACAACATTCAGTGCTTGGCAGTTGATGAAGATAAAGGTTTATTTGTAAGCAGTAGTTTGAATTAGATCTATACATCTTAAGCGCAGCTCCTGATATCGGTACATAGAGTAAGCCTGTCATTACAGCCTATTCCCATTCTACAAGACAAACCATGATAACAAAAGAGGCTGATATAATTTAAATGTCCAAGAATGAGGTAACAATTCACAGTACAAATCCTTCAAGTTTTCTTTCTGAAGAACATAAAACCTGTGTTTGTTTAAAACCAGAAGACAAATGTGATAATGATCAAATAAAAAGCACTTTACAAATACCCTTATAGCTGTCCCTGCATGTGATAAGGCTGTGCTATCTGACCTTCCCTTCTCGCGTACATTTACGCAGTGTGTGTGTGTGTGTGTGTGTGTGTGTGTGTGTGTGTGTGTGTGTGTGTGTGTGTGTGTGTGTGTGTGTGTGTGTGTACTTGAGTGTGTGTGTAAGGTAGGCTCCTGAGCTAAAAGAAAGAGTAGTGGGGGACGGGGTAGGCGGGCACTTTCATGACGGGCAACAGAAGCATTCTCTTGGGCAAACCTAGAGAGAAAATGAAAAGAGCACTCCACATAAGTCCAGGACAAAATAAAAGACCTGAGGGTGTTTTGTTTTAAATAAAGCTAGAGCCAATTCAGTCTAATCCTAGCATGGGGATATGAACCCAAGAGAGGGGAGGAGAGCGGGAGAACAGGAAGAGCGAGGTCAGGTGAAAAGAGAGGGCAGAAATCAAGCATTCATTCATATAGGAGATGACACACATGTACCTGCTGGCTAATGTCATGTGATATGATATACACATACAGTTAACCTTCTTATGAATAATGGCTCTGAGTAGGGCTGGGCGATATACTGTAGATCAAATCAAATAACAGTTCCAGTTCTTTAATTTGATTGGTTTATATTTCAACAACTTGTTGGTGATGTTAAGTACATTGTATGATGGTGTAAT
This sequence comes from Gobio gobio, assembly GCF_949357685.1. Classification (NCBI taxonomy): domain Eukaryota; kingdom Metazoa; phylum Chordata; class Actinopteri; order Cypriniformes; family Gobionidae; genus Gobio; species Gobio gobio. The sequence continues at coordinate 19,140,228 of NC_137118.1, forward strand.
TCAATATTTTCCAGCCTTTTGACGGCATTTAATATACAATATTTATGTATTTGCTTGGAAAGCATGATTTTTTTTTTTAAAGCCCCTAACATTTTAACCAAACCATCACCAATTTCATAATTTGAATACATATATTAAATTCTACATTGTGGTGTATTTTCCACAAAATTAAAACTAAATTAAAGGAATATAATACATTTGTATTATTTCTTTTTGTTTTATTTAACATATAAATCTAACAAACAATACAGTAACATTTTAGTTAAAAAGAATCAACTTTCAGTTTTCAACAAACTTAAAATTAAAAGAATATTTTATTTTATTGTATTCACAGTATATCAATCCAACAATAAAATACATTGAAATTCTAGTTAAAAATAATCAATGCATTTTCCCCTACAAAATTAAATGAATAATACTTATTTATAAAAAAATTCAAAATAATTGTTTTCCGTGGATTAGTTTAACTTTTTTTTTTATTCAGAGACACTAATAAATATCTTTATTACTCTTGCATTAAGTTGCAACATTCAGTCCATATAAGCAGGCTAGTTTACTAGCATAGTCTTAAAGAAATGTAAAAACAGCACAATTGGTACATTGTACCATTTATGTGCTGGTTAATTTCAATTAACTTGGTAGTATCCATAAATATTCAATATAATCACCCAGCCCTAGCTTTAAAAACTTGACAGAACTATCTAATTGAAAATAATAAAAGTTAAAACTGGTGTCTGAACCATACATTTGAATTGTGGGTCGGGGCACATGGAGGGTTACAGGAGTGATTTGCTGGCTGGCGCTCTTATGTGGAGTGTTCATTCTGTGCCGTGTGTGTGTGTGTGTGTGTTTGTTGTGTGTGTGTGAATAGAACTGTAGTCGTAGTCTCACAGTCGTTCCCATTTAGAAATCCCAAAGCAGCAACAGGAGGAAGAGGGTTGGACAGCGTAAGATGACTGGTGAGAATTACTGCATGCACACAGCTCTCAGGCACCAAACCGGAGAGACGTCAAAGAGAGGGGCGCACTGTTCTCTTACAGCACAATACCAGGTTTCACCTTCCACCTAAAGGAACAGTCTTTATGTGGCAGGCAGAGACCAGGGCGCTGGGAGCAACCCCATATCCACCCATCACCCACCCCCCCCCTCATCCTGCGAGGAATGAACACACAAACCCAGCAAACAACCCTCCAAATTCAGCCCTTGTTCCCGCTGAGCCCACCTCACCTAGTCCCCCCTGCACATAAGGCTCATTCAAAGCATCTTCATCTGGGCTTGACCGGAGAGGCGTTTCGAAATCTCTACAGGAGTTGCGCCATACATTTGTTTACTGTGTGCGCATTCCTCAGTTTGTGTGTTTATAAGTTGCAGTGTGAATGGGCGTCCCGGAACGGTGTGTTTGCGTGGAGTTTAACAGAATAAACTATAAACTAACAGGGCGTGTCAAAACTCAGCAGTGATTTCAGACAGTTATGTGATGAATATTAACCATAAAACAGCAGTTATTTGAGGTCAGTCCAATTGTTAACTGAAACTAAAACCATTAAAAAAATTAAAAAAAATTCTCAATTGAAATAAAGCTAAATAAATATAATATAAATATAAATGAATGCTGAATAGAAATATATTTTTTAAAACTAATAAAAAATGACAAACGCACAAAATTACTAAACTTTCAAATCAAAATTGAAAATAAATAAATAAAAGCTAATTCAAAACATTAATAAATAGGCCTACTATTATAGTACATAAATACAAAATGAACTCTGTTCTGGATGTGCCTTCTCTACTGTATAGTGTAGAAATGTAGGTGAAATGAGCAGCATGTCCGAATTCTCTATATAAAACAATTGAAACACTGCTGAGATTTTGAAGTGCACTTAACTAAATCTAATGTGGCCGTTGCACTTTTCTTATCAGTTAACGGCTTTGTAAGAGCTTTGTCTAGTATGTACAGGTAGGTGGACTTTTTGTTTGAGTTTGGAGATTAGACTGTTTAATAGCATATTAACTGGGTCTGTCAAATTAGCAAGTTAATACATTTAAAGGGATAGTTCACCCAAACATGAACATTCTCATATCATTTACTCACCCGCATGCCATCTTCAGATAAACACAAACAAGATTTCTGAGAGTCCATATAATGTCATTTAGTTCATACAACCCCACTGGATGAATCACCAAAACGATATGTGTGTGTAAAAAATATAACATTAAAATAAAATTGTATTCCGGTCTACTATACAAGCGTTTATGAGAGGGACACGTGACATGCATGTCCTGCATGCTTCCACGTTACTTCTCACTTGAACATCAAAACACACTGAAGTCACGTCACAACATCTCTCTCACGAACGCTCATATGACAGTAGACCGGAAGCAAAGATTTATAGAAAGTTAAAAAAATATATATTTAAAATTCTTACACACACCTATCGTCTGGCTTTGGATAGGTGTTTACCGCCACAATCGCTGTGTGTGGTTTATCAAGCGTCAAATGAGCGGCAGCCAATTAATGGCATTATATGGATTCTGAGATAGATTGAGAATGGCATGAGGGTGAGTAAATGATGAGAATTTTCATTTTTGGGCTAACTATCTCTTTTAATATAATAAACATGCCCCCTGACCTGTAGAGAAATTACATAAGGGATTTTCCTACTAATGGCGCAATTCAAGTAATTCTAGTAAAGGGCTGTTCACACCTAGGGTGATAACTATAATGTTAAATATAATTGTAAAGCTTTAATAATTGTAAACAACTATAAACAAAAAGTCTACAACTATCACAATTTTGTTGGAATCACATTCAGAATGATTTTTCCCCCATTGACAGCCAATCAGAGTATTCACCTGACTCTAAAGAGCTCAAGAATTTAAAGCGGATACGAATATACGTTACATCATTCTTGATGTGAATGGGCCTTTAGACGGCGCAGACTGGTACAGTTTGCAGGGTTGAACTATTAAACTTATTTATTGATGTCTAAAAGGGCTAGTTCCCACCAAAAATAAAATTGTCATCATTTACTCACCCTTATGTTTTTTCAAGACTTTTTTTGTCTCTACAATGAAGGTCAGTGGATTCCAATGTTGTTTTTTGGAACCCAAAAAAGTCAACAAAACGATCTGAGGGTAAATAAATGATGGAAATTTTCATATTCGGGTGAACTATCCTTTATTTGCTAGCTAGTCGCAGTAATAGTCTTCAAACTGTGTTTAGTGTGATCTCTCCTCTCAGTCCATCATGCCCAGCAGCTGCTTTGAATGGTGTAACTGTGTGCTGTAGACAGTAGCACTACGCTGACGCTTAGAGAGCCGCCCAGAGTCAGGAGAAACGGGCCAAGCGTCGAGCAGGCAGACTAGACGAGCAAAGTCACACTCAGGCCAGGTGCAGCAAGTCTTGCTCCAACCACAATTAAGAACCAAAAGGTTATGGTTCAGTTCCATCGTCCAGGGAGTCGTTTCTCTATGGGATTTTTTGTGGACATGATTTCAGGGTTCGAAAATCCAATTTGAGAGCTGAATGGGGGAGGAAGTGGGGGCAGATTTGGACCCTAGACCCTGACTGGAGGAAGGGAGGATGGGAAGGAAGGGGTACGTACCGTATGCAGGAGTGGCGGCCGCAGCGCTGTACCCGTATGGGGCCCCAAAACCTGTGAGAACACGGTATTCATGACGGATGGGGAAGTGTTAAATGTTCAGTGTTAAGACTCCTTCACAACGCTACCTGTGATCTTACTGACATGGGTCATGTGAAAGAGCCTTTCTGAAAACTATTATATGAACTATACATTGATTATATGTAAATACATCTACTCATAAACAAGCAAACAATACTGTAACAAAATACCATGTCAAAACAACAAGAGTTTGAGTTCTCATTCAAAATTAAAGCTAATTGACTATATAAGCTTTAAAGCTATTGAATATATTTGAAAACATTTTTCATCATTCCAAAAAAAGACAATAAAAAAAAAAAATCATAATAATAAAAAAAAACCCACTTCTGTAGATTGTTTGGAGATTAGAGAAAATATTACTGGTAGTTCCATATCAGCGATATACATTTTAAAAAAAAGTTTCTGTCAATCGTAGGGATGTGCCTGAAGCCGGATTTTATGTTCAGAAAATGCTTCTAAAGCCTGGGACACACCAAGCCGACGATCAGCCGTCGGGCCGTTTTTGTGAGCATCGGCCAACTTAGTTTTTTCGATTTGTTCTGCTCCGTTGGCTCTAGTTCGGATGTTTTTGTTGGGGCAGATTCAACATGTAAATGAGAGAGAGAACTCTAATTGGCTGTTTATCTTAGCGAATGAGTCCGTAAACGAGAATAATAGCAAAACAGCGAGCAAAGAAGTCAAAACGGTACAGATAGAAGGCTGTTCTTATTTTACTTCATCTTACCGAGTGTTCCTGGGTGAAATTTTTTATATTAACATGAGCTGAGTGGAATAAAGAATGTGATCAGCAGGATTGATATTCAAAAAGGTAAGCGCACGCTGATTTGTTTACGGCTTGTGTATCTGCAGCCTGGAGCGTTGGCTCATTCACAGGCAGGCGCAGAACGTGCATGCTAGCTGACAGTCGGCTGTAGTTCTCAACAAGTGTGTTCAAGTGCATGATGGAGGTGGAAAAAAATATATTCTTCTAATGCTTTTGCGTTGTCCTCCAATTATATAGTTCGATAATTATAGTGTATATAATTGGCATCAGGGAGTTGCTATCAATATGCAGGGTATTGAAATCGCGTTTGAATGTGCGCTCGCTTTACAGTTTTGCTTTTGAATCCGAGATCACACGTACTGTGTATAGGGGGTGATGGTACTGACCACACATTTTACAAGATATTTCTCAATAGCACGCAGGATCTGTTGTGCACCAAAATATCTTCACGTGACTGTACTGTAATGTTACTGTCTACCACAGCAAGCCTAACCATGTCCCTTTAGGGGCTCCATAGAATGCGTTACTCATTTTACATATTCGGATTTAGGCTTTGGGCACATCCCTAGTCTATAGCATTTACAACAATTGATTTTAGTTTTCAGTTTATTTTTTTATTTATTCAACCAAAATAGTATAAAAATTAGTTTCAGCTATTTATTTACTACTGTTCAAAAGTTTGGGGACTTTAAAAAAGTACAAAAGAACAGCATTTATTTGAAATCGAAATCTTTTGTAACAACAATTGTGTTTGTCACTTTTGATCAATTTAAAGCATCTTTGCAGAATACAAGTATTAATTTCTTACTGACTCAAAACTTTTGAACAATGGTTATAGGTAAATTGGGACTTATGTAATAGAAATGCATTGTTGCAGTTTTTTAAAAAGTCAACTTGAAATAAACAGGCTTTTAGTCACTATAGAAAGACTGTTTTGCATCAAACACACACCTGGCGTGACGTATCCCGGTGCTGCCGCAGCGCTGACGAAGGCTCCTCGCGTGAGGGTGGGTCTTCCTCGCCCTCGTGCTGCCTGGACTGCGGCGGCAGACACAGCAGCAGCTGCAGCTAATGCCCCTTTACTCTACAATACACACACGCACACACACAGTTAATAACCCCACAAGCTTTAATGAGCAGCGAGAATCTACAGTAATGCCACAGTGTTTTGTGTGTAAGGTTGCCACAGATTGATTTCTGGAGAAAAAAAGATGTGTTAGTCTGCAGGTCCCAGTTTCATCCAGGAAATATTGATCACAGAATATCTAATACAGAGGTCATGAATTACCAGGCACTGACTCCGGTTATTCGAGAGACACACTGAAAACAGCACAACACCATCTGGACGTTATTGGTCACTAATCGAAGCAAACGATGACCTACCTGAGGGATTATTTTTTTCTTCTTGTTGCCAGCAGCATTAGGCCCGGAGAAGAGTTTCTCTAGAGCTGCGAGGGCAGCACTGGCTTTGGCTACTTTCTTATTGGGCCCTGCGCCACGGAACTTCTGTCCGTCGACTTCCACCTGCCAACGAGAGCACGTTGTTTTAAAAAATCAAATGTAACTTTAAAACCTGCACAAATAAAATGTATGTCTATACAGACCAAAGCCATAAAATCTCAAAATAATGCATCTCAGATTATTTGTATTAATTAAACAGGCTGCAGCACATTCAACTAAACAGGCTAAGTGCATGCTTAAAATAATCAAGACATGTTTTATTCAGTCTATATACATATATATTGAAATTGGTACTAATGTACTAATCAAAAGATATGAATTCAGGGTCGATGTTGGAATTGGTTTTTAAAAAATGGCAATGAAAATATTGTTGTGGTAAAATCTATATATTAAATGTGTCTATATATTAAAAAGTCTTTCCTGTAATGGGTCGGCCCAGAGAGAAGCCACAAGAGTTTACTTTTAATAAACCAGATCAGGTTTATTTCATAACTAAAATAGATATGCACTCTTACAGCCACCAACAAATTTTTTTTTAATATTGTAATAATTCATCCATAGTATATCATAAGCGATCACTTGGCATAATAATTACATAATTGTAATTGGCATAATTCATTGATCGTGAACTGCAACAGTGGCACGTTTTGACTTTGAAACTTGCATTACTCAATTCAATTTTGAAGTTTAATAATTACATTACACCATATTGCGATTCATTTTTTCCATCCTCAAATTTGCAGCAAGACCTCTTGAAATAATAGTTAAGATTTTTCTTATAGTTTTGTTAATCACCATGAAATCAAAATAGAAAAATCTTGTTTTTTATGGAATCTTTAATATAAATGATTACATATGCACATAATTTTTTTTGGTAACACTTTACAATAAGGTTAATTAGTTAACTACATTAGTTAACATGAACTAATAATGAACTGCACTTATAAAGCATTTATTTATCTTTGTTAATGTTAATTTCAACATTTACTAATGCATTATTACAATTTTGCTAACATTAGTTAAAGCACTGTGAAATAACATGAACAAACCATGAACAGCTGGATTTTTATGAACTAACGTTAACAAAGATGAACTAATACTGAACAGAGGTGTTGTTCATGGTTAGTTCATGTTAACTAATGCATTAACTAATGTTAACTAATACAACCTTATTGTAAAGTGTTACCATTTTTTTTTATTCATGTGCCCTCGTAATCTTTAATCAAAATAACGATATCTTTTCTCTGATGACTAGTTTAGATTAGATTCTTAGATTCAAGTTTATTGTCATTACACATGTACAAGTACAATACAACAAAATGAGTTTGGAGCAAGCCTCCGAGCCGCAGCTATTTAAAGCGCCGCCACACATTTAAAGCGCCGCCACACAGCGACTATTTTACTGGTGGGAGGGCGGAGCTCACATGAGATCCACCAATAGCAAACCACAAACATCCAATCAATTTCCCATTGACAAAATCAAGCCCCGCCCTAAATCTTTTCTTGTTTGAGAAGCCGTTTCACACAGATATACGCCACAATAAGGAAGAAAAGACCATCACAACTTCCGTTTCATGCCTACTTTTTAAAGGATCTGTGAAACTCTTTATAGTCTTTATAATGAAAATGCGAAAGATGCTAGTCAGTGCAAATGTCAGTTCCACAATGCTACTGTATTCTGGCACCCCTAGCCTTGGGTACCTCCTTAAGACATTTATTGTGCATTTTATAGGCCAACAGTCGAAAAAGCCTTTGATTGCATAAAGCAATGCCACACCTCATTCATTCATGTCTGCAGCACAAACAGAATTTGGGCATGTTACGCAACAAAGATTAAAGTTTAGGTTAGAGGTTTGCCATAGCAAACATCACAAATAAACAGTATTTTATTGCTGAATAGAGAGGTACATGCGTGTTTGAGGCCCACCTCCATGACGAAGCGTTTGTCGTGACTCCCTCCGCTCTCTGAGATGAGCTCGTACTTCAGCCCGCGACGTTTCTCATTGAGCTCCATGACCGGGTTCTTCCCGCTGGCCGTCAAAATAGGACCCTGAGTTCGCACCTAGAAGCAGAACATGTTATTGAACTGAACTGAATCAGCACTGATCTGTCTTGAGATGAATTTAGAGCTTTAGAGCTGAAATTGCGTTTCAGAATCAAAGAACTTAGTAGCGTTAATAGTTATTTTCTTGTTTAGTACTGCAAAGCTGCATTGAAACAATTTGCACTTTTTAAATAAATGTGACTTGACTAGAACATAATTAAAAACATTTACTAAACGCTCAAGTAAATGTGGAGTTTGCTGTTGTTTATGTGCTTGTACCTCCAACGTGTTGGAGCTGTCTGAGTGTGATGTGTTATTGCTTGAGTGTGTGGACGATTCGCTCTTGCCCTCCCCGTCTGACTTCTCATCTGCACTCATGGAGTCCAGGTCTGTGTCGAAGCCTGTGGGGTAACCCATCGCCTGTAGCACCTACACCACACGTCCACAAAAACATCATCACCCAACAGATCCACCAGGGAGGTCAAACAGGACATGATGAGAGAATAATATTTTAGTAAGTTGTCATTTAATACTCGCCTATGGGTAGGGTTGCATCAGCCGTTCTTAAGTTCTTACTTAAAGGGATAGTTCACCCAAAAATTAAAATTATCCCATAATTTACTCACCCTCAAGCCATCCTAGGTGTATATGACATTCTTCTTTCAGACGAATACAATCAGAGTTACATTTAAAAATGTCCTGGCTAATCCAAGCATTATAATGGCAGTGAGTGGGAGCCCAAAATTTGAAGCCCACAAAAGTGCTTCCATTGATTATGAAAGTAATCCACACGACTCCGGGGGATTAATAAAGGTCTTCTGAAAAATATCCATATTTAAACCTTAATAAAGTAAAATATCTAGCTTCTGATGGAGCGTTTTCCGTATTCAAGTTACGAAGAAAGTGTAATGCCTCACACAGTTCAAAACGCTTACTCTACGTCCGACGCCATCGTTGTGCCAGTTGCACTTTTATCATAAGTTGAATATGGAAGTCGGTCTGGCAGACGATATTTTACTTTACTTTGGATATTTTTCAAACAAAAACACAGCGATTCGCTTAAGAAGGCCTTCATTAACCGTGCTGTGTGGTTTAATTTTTTATAATGGATGCATGCACTTTATTGGCCTTCAAATTTTGGGATGCCATTTACTGCCATTATAAAACTTGGAAGAGCCAGGACATTTTTTTTGTATAACTCCAAATGTATTTGTCTGAAAGAAGAGCGTTATATACACCTAGGATGGTTTGAGGGTGAGTAAATCATGGGCTAATTTTCATTTTTGGGTGAACTATCCCTTTAACTAAAACAAAGTCTATAGGCTTAGTAACTACTAGTTTGTAACTAACTCTAACTACTTTATTAGGTCGCACCATTTGTTCTCAAAGCAGAACGTAGCTAGTCCATATTTAGTAGTGTGTAAATTGTAAGTTCTTAGTGCCCATTTACTTCAAAACTTGGAGTTGTAACTTGCGCACAGCTGGTGTAACTGGCTCCAGAAGATAATACCAACTTTTATGGTGCAGTAAGAACATTGTGGAAACTCCAATAGTTTTTGGAGCAACACAAGCATGAATAAATTAAATTCTGCAAATGTCAATTTTGGTTGTGGCTGTGCCACATCATCCCTCATTTTACTTAAAGTTTGTATCGAAAATGACCCAATGAGCCAAAAAGTAAAGTAAAGCTTTAAACGAGAGACTTTTGGAGGTTTTGGTATGAAACATGCTGGGAAAGTTCTGCTCATCTTTGTGGCCATTATCAGCATGAGCAGGCGGAATCAAAAGCGGACAGTTCCTTGGATACTGAGGTCATTATTGAGAGAGAAATCATCACCTCGAAAAGACTGCTTATATAAAAAAATGCCCATACCACAGATGCAAAGCTGAGCTTCAGATCTGTGCAAATCATGCAGGATGTTTAACCAAGCAAAATTCTGAATAGCTAAAGAAATAGACAAAATATACTATACGAATACTGTACATATTTGCGCACAATATATCAGTTGTCAGCCAATAATATATATTGAAAATACTGATGAATAATGATAAATTAAATCTCTAATTATCTATACACACTCCCTTTCAAAAGATTAGGGACAGTCTTTCTTTATTTTTTTATTATCTCTCTTATGCTCTTATAGTATCTTATGCTCACCAAGATTTGATTTGATAAATTGATTTGATAAATCAGAGTAAAAAGAGTAATACTATGAAATATTACAATTTAAAATAACTTTTCTATTTTAAAATGTAATTGTTTTTCCTGTAACGGCAGATCTGAATTTTCAGATGCATGTATATATAGTCCATTGAATTTGACTACAAAAATTTTACAACAAAAGATATATATAGGCCATTTATCGATTACAGGCCATGATTAATTATCAAATTTATTGGTATTGGACAGAATTTTTATTTAAGTACACGTACACCCCAAATATACACAAAATGAAATAAAATTCGCAAGCATGTTTCTGGCCTAATTCTGTCTGATTTGGTGCTGCTATTTGATGGCTCGTTTCTCACAGTTAGGGTGAATGCATGCTTTAAGTGTGTGTTTACGCAGGGGAAATGATATCATAAGAGCGCCAGGGTTCATTTGTCAGTCTGACCCAAATTGGGGCTGTTGGTGCCGTTAATGGCTGCGCTCTCACAGAAAGAGGATTAGTGTGGTCTTACGCTCCAGAGCCTTTGTTCACAAGCATTCTGGGATTACATAGATTTTAGCCCTTTTTGCATCCTGGGAATCACTGGTGTGTGTGTGTGTGTGTGTGTGGGACAAGCTTAACTGGTCTTCCTGAAGAGAAGCACACATTGCTGTAACCTTCTACACACTGAAAATAGGGTCAAATTTACAAATCTGTTTCAAGAAGGGTCATCTATACCGCTAACAGACGGATTTAACCAGGGTCACGGGGTCGAGTATACATCTAACAAGAGTTTAACACTAGCACAACAACTAGGTCTGTATATGTTGGCCTGATCACACTGGAAAATGTATAGTTACGCTGCTAGAGTGAATATTGTAACGGAACAATTAATCAGAATAAAACTGACATAATATGACAATCCCTGCAATTCAATGAATTAAATGTACGAGCTTTGTGTTTCAGAATAAAGCGCTGCACTGTGTTTCATTTACACACAAGCAGCTCATGATCCGTGTGTCTCATCTAATAATAATAATAATAACTATTATGATTTTATAGTCATGTTTACAAAATGACAAAATTGTGCAACCCTACAAACAAGCAAAGCAAACTGGAGCTTTAAAAAAAGTCCTGAATTTAATGCCTGAAAACTCTGAAAATGCGTATTATGGATGTATATTGGGTTGAAAACAGCATTCCTTGCTGACTCTAAGCCTTCTGTGCATGCATGCAGAAAAAAAACAAGGTTAGCATTTTTCTGATTAATCAATTAGTTCAATCAATAACAAAATCAAAAGATCAATAAAAACAATTGTTAGCTCTAGCAGTAATTATTATTAAACCTTTTTGCCACATTTATTCAACAAGAGCACAGAACATGTAGAGGGAAAAATGGGTCAACAAGATCAGGAAAGTAGGCTTGGACCTACGTCGCCCACATCAGCACTGTGGCTTCAAGTGCATATTGTTAAAGGACTATTTCATCCCAACATAAAAGCTCTGTCATTATTTACTCACCCTCACCCGGTTTTTTGAAACTCACATGACTTCCGTAGATCAGAAAGGAAGAAATTAGGCAGAATGCCCAAGCTGCTTTTTTCCATACAAGTGTGTAAAGCTACAAATAATGTAAATATTTATGTTTTTGTCTTTTTTGATGCTTGACAGTAACCGTTCACTTTCATTGCATGGAAGAGAGCAGCTTGGACATAGTCTAATCTGACTGTATATGGGTTTCAAATAACACAAGGGTGAGTAAATGATGACAAAATACTAATTTGAGTGAATTAATCCTTTATCTCCTTACATGATGCTCACCACTCCAATCACATGTTGTAAAAACAACTAAAGTCCAGATATACCTTGACAGCCACGTGCAGCTTGGCGGTCTTCTTAGAGGAGCCAGAGGCCTCATAGACAGTGCCGTCGACGTCTACAGACATGGTGAAGACGGGGGCGTGAACCGGACCTGACTGAGACAGCAGTTTATACTGCAGCCCCGGCCGGATCTGGTTCAAACGCATCAGAGCGTTCATGGGTTGATTCGAGTCTATTGCTTTACTGTCAAGAACTGCTGGAAGGGAAAAAGAGCAGAAATAAACGTTAGCAATTATAGCGAAAAGCAAACGGTCCTTAGACACACAGATCATCTTCTAACTTTGTAGTATCCCTTCGTTCCATCAGCTGGCTAATTGTGAAATTCTGCTGCTTTGAAAGCAATTTATATGAGTCCAGCGAGGAGCACAGGCTGGGGACAGCAGTGCGGCTCCAAGAGAAATTAAGAATCAATGCCATTGATTTCCCAACGGTTGTCTGCTTCCTGTACGAGAGAGCAAGAGATGGAAGCGCAGCAGGATGAGGAGCAAGAGGGAAGAGATGGCCGCAAATAAAAGAGTCGAGTGAGAAAGCTACAGCTTACAGAAGAGAAAGCAGGTGAGAGATTAGAGGTACGATACAGCAAAAAAGGGTCTGAGGTGAGGAAAAATTAGATGAGAATGTCATACGTTAATCTTTCTAGAAAGAGGACAAAAGTTTTTTTATGGCCAAACAGGGGAATAATAAAGAACAAATGACTGGAGAATGCATGATACTGTATGAGCGTTCCTTGCTGGTTTACAACAGGAGATGACATTCAAGGCAGGCACATTTTTCTACTTTGTCATGAAGAACAAAGAAAGCTTTGGTTTGCTCAGGCACATTACTTGTAGTAAGTTTAATAGTAGTACTAAATTCATTCATTAAACTGACAGATGTAATTTAAAAATATGGCCAATATATCTGTCTATCATTACTCAGACGGACCTTTTCTCAGGTTGCGCTTCATCTTCTTGATGAGGTCTTTGTCGTCCAGCAGGCCATCTTCATAAGGTCTCTTCAGCCCTAGACCTGATACAACACCAGAGTAAAGTTAATGTGTAGATGAAAACACCTACAATTAATTACTAAAACACATAAAAAAACAGACCCATAGAGCTGTAATTTGTGTAAAAAAAATTCTTGTCCACCACCAAATAGATTTGCAACAACAAAAACCCGTTTCCTGAAAACAGCCCCACCCCAAACTCCAACACCATTGGTTGAGTCAAAGTTGCTGTTGTCGGGCAGATCAGGATGTTCAAACAAACAGAGTAATGTTTTAAGAGTGCCACAGTTTTCACACTTTTCAGAGAAATCAACCTACAAATGACGTACTTCTACATTAAACTAGAATATTAGTATTCAAATATAAAAAAGACACACTTCAGGTTTAAGTAATGAATTAGGTATGTGTGCTCACCTTCTTTATCTGACCAGGGGAATTTCTGTGAAGGTTTACTTGAGGGGAGAGGGTCCATTTCTAAGACCTTATAGATCTGCCCAAAGGCCATGAGCCGCAGAGCATGCTGAAACACACACACACACACACACAGAGATTAGATATGATAAAAATGTATCAAGTAGGGATTTGCCTGAAGCCGAATACTGTTTGGAAAGGAAATTACACATTCTACGGAACCCCTAAAGGTACATGGTGATGGAAAAATATATTTCAATCCTTTTGCTGTCTTTCGCAATTATATAGTTGGATAATTATATTGTATATAATTAACAGCAGGGAGCCGTTATCAATATGCAGTGTATTCAAATCGCTTTTGAATGCGTGCTTGCTTTTTACATTCACTTTTGAATTTGTGATCACGCATACTCTGTGTACATTTTACAAGATAAGATATTTCTCAATGACTCTCAGGATCTGTTGTGCACCAAATCCTCAGACATCATCCTGTCAGTTTTCTCTCTCTCTTAATATATTCATGTGATCAGTGAAATCTGATGTACTGTAACGTAATTGACTGCCACAGCAAGCCTAACCATGTCCCTTTGGGGCTCCATAGAATGTGTTACTCATTTTCCATGCATTTCCAAAATTCAGACTTTGGAGCACATCCCTAGTTTCAAGGTTATCAAAGAGCAAACCTAAATTATCTGCTCTTGAAAAAAATTGTCTTAAAACACCCTGAAGAAACGCACACACACTTGTTGCTTATTCTTTTAATAATAAAGCAATAACTCTGCTTGAGGCCAGAGACCGCCTGTAGATGTGGAACATTGGGTACTGAATCACCATGTTCAGAGGAATTATGGGACAGACTGCCTCACAAATAATTCATGCTACAACTAACTCGCATTAACTCATCTCAACAGATATTGACAAAGCTGTTTACTTTAGTTATAGCCCATTAGGAGGCACCATAACGTTTGGATCCAAAAGTATCTCTAGAAAGATTTGAGCCCATTTTGAGAAACACCTTTAATTACAGTATTCAGAGCATCTGCATGAATATCCTTACTGAACAACTTACAAACTGAAGTGGCCATTTTAATATTGTCCCAAATACAATATCAGTGGTGGCTCGTCAGGGGAGGCACAGCCTAGCCAATATTTTGAGGTGGAAATAGGAGACTTAATGTAAAAAAATTAAAAAAAAGAACAAAAACTAGTTATTCATTTAATTTCTTGTTTGTAAATTCACCACGGTAACACCATAAAATATTACTGAAGTCAGAACCACCGCTACTCTTCCCCGAATGTGCCGAATCTGCTGATGTAATTACAATCTTTTAGAAAACTGTGCTAAAGCGAGTCTGAGGGGACAGAGAAGAGGAGGCAAATCCATAGAGTCTTTTGCCTCTGATGGTTTTGCCAATCACGGAGAGTAACCAGCTATGTAGAGTAGAGATATTGAATATTTGATCGCCAACAAATTTACCAAGCTACCATTTGAACAGCAGCTACAAATTAAAAATAAAGCAAGACCCCACACCAAAGCTGGATATAGGCTACAGGAATCAGCTTCACTAAACGCCCAAACGCGCTCTTTTGACAAGCACATTTAAAAGGGCAGAAGGATGGGTTTTTGCTTCAAGTGATAGGTTAGGTGAGTGAAATTATATTTAAGCTGTATAAGTGTAACGTTCTTTATATTTTCTGTCTAAAAGTGATCAAAACAAAAGCCATTTTAAAGCAGTAAAGCAACAACAAAAAAGTCCCACCAGCCGCCACTGCACAATACACAAACATTTCCTAAAGATAAGCATGTGACTCCAGATGAACTGATGGAATAGATACATCATATATACTTGGGCGGTACATCACCCGATAAAACTAGATTCATTACTCTGTCACATGATCCTTCAGAAATCATTATAATATGCCGATTTGAGGCTCAAGAAATATTTCTTATTATCAATGTTGGAAACAGTTGTGCTGCTTCATATTTTTGTGGATTTTTTTTTTGGGGGGGGGGGGGGGGGGGGGGGTTCTGGATTGTTTGATGAATAGAACATTTATTTGAAATCAATTTAAAGTGTCCATGCTTAATTTCTAAAAAAAATTCAAATAAAATAAAATCTTGCTGATCCAAACTTTTGAATGTAAATCAATGCCAAAGGATTTCAGCTGACAGTTAAGTTACATAGATAGTTATTTACTCACTTTCCCAAACGTATCATTGAGATTAAAGATGATTAGTCCGTAGTTAGTAAACATTCAATTTCAACATTCCCGTATACACTACCTCAAGGTGATGTAATACTAATCATGCCCAGAGTAGACGTGTTAACATTAATTGTATTTACATAGAAAGTTACACAGTAAGGTACATGTTGTTCCTGATGTAAAGTTTTAACATTTAAGGTTAATGAGCAATAATGGCATTTTAATGAAGCTGAATAAAAATTTTCCTTCCTTTAAATTCAGTGATTAAACACACAGCTCGTCTCGAACTTCTGAACTCCTCATCGAGTAAATTATAGCTATAAGCATATCTTTCTGTGACAAAAAAAAAACTCTCTCTTGAATGCAGCATCTCTGCAGGAAGGCGTTACTATGGCATATTACCGCAATGCATCTCATTTATGACTACGGCTAACTGCAGTAAAAACATATCCTCATTTACACCCGCAATATTCCCACAAAACCTAAAGCATCACATTCACAAAAGCAGAAGACAAATTCATTTTTTATATTACGCTTCAAAATGATTGCTGGAAATAATAACATTTGATGAAAATTTTAAACAATAAAAAAAAAAAATCCAGTGTGTGTGTGTGTGTGTGTGTGTGTGTGTGTGTGTTTGTACTGAACCTCTTCGATCTGCTGCAAAACAATTAGACACATTGTGATTCTTATCTCGACTGCATGAGCGTTCAAAGGAAAAGCGCTACAGAAATGTACTCAAAGATGCAGCTCACACACACACACACAGTCCCCGGGGCAGGAGTAAGGTTCACGGGCAGACTTCGTATCATTTTCCCACGCTCATTAGAGAACCAATCATCAAGGTGCTCTATCGGGATATGTGTATGTGTGTGTATTAGGGCTGGGTGATACATGGAATATTCACCATATATCTGAGAAGATTTTGCTGTTGATATAAAAATCTCATTATTTTAATTCTAAAGAGCATTTTGTTAGACTAGGTCCATGATCTTTCCTTCTCTTGTGACTGATATGACAGTGTTGTGACAGGTTTTAACACAATCTCTGGATTAAACTTCAGTAGCAAAAATGGGTTTAGAGCTTATAGATCTGATTCATTTCAGTAAACCAGTTTAAACTATTTCAATGAAGCAAATCAAAACCAAATTCAATGATTAATTTGTCCAAAAGAACCCCCCAAAAATGTATGAAGGTAAATATTGCCAGTTATCTTTGTGTACCATTGGTGCATACATATATATATTAAAATAATAAATATGGATGGATGGATGGATGGATGGAGGGATGGATGGATGGATGGAAGGGATGGGAGATGACTCACCGCCAACAGTAAATTTGTGTAAATATGAGCAAGAATCACAGATAAGACCATATGTGAGACGCATGGCAGTAATCGAGACAGCACAGATGAGATAAGCACCTCTCGGTCATCCACTGACACCTGCATCTCACACACACTGGCAGTACCTGTGCATTGTAAGTGACGGCCTCTGCCTCCTCATTCGTCATGGCCGACAGTGTGTTTGTGGGCTCCTTCTCACAGGGATCATGCAGGCCTGGTCCACCTGAGAGGGAATAGAAGATGATCGTTATTCATACGGCAAATGCATCCAACAAAATATAAGACACAGTCAAGTTGTGGAAGATACTGGAAACTGTAGTCTTTCATTATTTACTCCCTCCCCATCACTGCAGGTCATGAGTTAATTTAACCTTTAAGTGAACCTTTATCTTTTAAATTATGCCCTCAAGGTACAATACAAATATATATTTTTTATGTTCAAATAAGTAAATATATCACTGTGGGACAGGTTTATTTTCTATGCAAGCCAATCAAATATTAATGCCTGCATCTCATTATTAATGAATAACTGAGAAAAGAATATAAGAGTACAGAGGGATGGACTAGTTATGTCAAGAGTAGATAAATGAGGCTCCATTATTCCTCTGGGCCACAGACAGGAACTAGAGCTTTGCAAATGAAACCCAGATCTGATAGTGACACCGCTGCTGTCATCACACTGCACACGACATACTCACACTTATCTTGCATATTCAGTCTTATTTATAGTCTATCATGATTAGGGATCCATTGATGCACAATTGATCATTTTATAAAAACTGTTTAATTTTTTTTTTTTTTTACTCTTTCACATTTAAAAAAACAAAACAAGCAAAAAACAGCATTTATATTAAAGCTCTGACATCACTGCCTATAAAGGTTGAAGTTTACATTTGAGAAATCATGAATTAAAATAATATACTGTATAATATAGTTTAGTACAATTTATTATTTAAAAATCGTTTAAACTTAATGTCCTGCAACGCTGCTAACACTAACATGCTTTTTACATGCAGTCGTAAAATTACCTTTCCAAAGTAAAAAAAAAAAAAAAAAACTTCAGCAAAAATGCATTAAATTGATCAAAAGTGTCTCAAATAAATGCTTTTCTGTTGAATGCTGAAAAAATGCATCACAGTTTCCCCAAAAATATGAAGCGGCACAAATGGTTTCAAATTAGCATATTAGAATGATTTCTGAAGGATCATGTGACACTCAAGATTGGAGTAATGATGCTGAAAATTCAACTATACATCACAGGTATAAATAACATTTGTTATTTTGAATTGCAATAATATTTCACAATATTTTTTGCGGTGTTATTGATCAAATAAATGAACCTTAATTTAGCATAAAACTTTCAAAAGAGACTTTCAAAAACATTTAAAAATTCTTACTGACCTAAAACTTAAACTGTAAAATACATTTTGAAATATAATGAACTGTACATTAGATGTTTATAATTGTGCTTATAATAGCATATATAAATGTCAAAAAAAAAAAAATCAAACTTAAACATTACAAAACCATAAAAGTTTTCTGTAGCATATGGGACCCTTCACCAGTTTTTTTTTTTTTACTGATAATGGATTCTCCGAAAAGAGTTTGTTACTCATTTTTACCGCTTCTTTCTGTAAGTGTTCATACCTGGAAGCAGTATGCCAGAGGCGAGGCACTCCATGACCCGGCGCAGAGCCTCTCCAGCTCCCAGAGGTCTGTTACACGTGGCAATGGCCTTTTCACATATTAACTCCAAAGGCTGAGGACAAAAGAGCAAATCACTTTTTAAAGACTGATTTATTACATAAAGAACTATCAATTCATCAAAATGTGCCCATGGGCCACTGAGAAGAGAGATTAAGTCTGAGGTTATTGTAAAAAACAGTCAGTTAATCACTCACTGTACCAGTCCTTTATAATTATAAACTGGATATATCCAGTCCTGCACGTTGATTGGCTAATGAAGTGTTAAGGCATGTTAAAATACACCATACAGCTTCACCATCACAGGAATAATTTACAGTTTAAAATATATTCAAATTGGAAACGGTTACTTTAAATTGTAATATAATCGCAATTTTACTGTTATTACTGTATTTTTAATCAAATAAGTGCAGCCTTGGTGTTGGAGAACAGTTGTGAACTTTTGAACAGTACAGTGTGTACCTTATATATATATCATTTTTAGCCATTAGATATGCAAAAATTATAAGTTACAACCATAAGTTATTTTCAAAATATGGACGCTCTGAGGTACGTTTGTGTTTGTGCAATATTTCTGAACAACATATTTCTAAAATACAGTAGTCAATTTTTATTTTGGATGACAAAGTACTGTGTAATTTTTATATCCAATGAGAACTTATATGATAGATGTAGTATTTTCAACATATTTATCACATTAATAGTTTAAAAACATTATGTTGAGCAGTAATGGCAGCTTGAGGTGTTTTAAACAATGTATTAATATTATACATTTAATCTGTGATGCAAGAATGCATTTCTACACTATAAAAAAATATTGTTGTTTAACTTAAAAAGTTAATACAATGGATATTGGTTTAATTAACAAAAACTCAAAATATTGTTATCGGAACCACATAAATGATCCAAGTCAATTTGACAAAAGAAAAATAAGTTGTAATAACAAATCATGAACATTTGTACACTGTACAAAAAGTTGTTGCTTAAGTACAATCAACTTAGATGCTTAAATAATTTAAACTGACAAAAATGGTTGAATCTTGTATATCTTGTTTAACTTTTTGTATAACTTTTTTCCTTGAAGATTGCTTAACGTAGTTAAGTTAAAGCAATTTAAAAACATATGTTGTCATAACTTATTGATCAAATAATTTGTTTACAGTGTACTCAGATCAGAGTTTTAGGATTAAAAATAAATGTATACGGGAATATTTGACACCAACCAATTTTGCTGCACGCCGTGGCTGTATTGCTCACTTGAGCCCCAATTTTCAATTATTCAATGGCCTGTTGTCAATTGATTTTTAATTACCAAATTCCATACATTGAATTCTCATTGGCAGATTACACTCCTAAAGTTACCGTATCATCACTGTAGTATTTGCAGTGATAAAGTCAATCTGATTACTCACCCATCCTTTCAGAGGTTCCCACGCCGGGACTCTATTGCACATGTCTCTCAGTATTCGTAAGACGATCACGCACGACTTTAGGCCGTTAACTCTAGCCTGAGGAAACCAGAGGGAATCGGCCAATGAACTGAGAGCAACATTCAAACTCAACCTTTAACCCCTAAATCTCTAGATCTTGACTATGTGTGTGTGAGTGTGGAGGTGTGTGTTGTGGTTCGGTTCTGGTCCGTGTTGTGCGGATGATGGAGGAGGGGGCGGGGCTTATGTCGGTGGGGTGGGAGAAGGGAAGATACGGTGCAGGAAAGCACTAGACAAATCCTTTATGATGACAAGCAGGTTATGGACAAACAAAAACAGGCAAAAGAAAACAAAAAGTGTAACAATTGCTTTTGTAGCCTTACGATACGTAAATGTTCGTGATGAGGTGTTGAGCATTTGGACAGCTGGAGGAAATTGAGGAAA
This sequence comes from Gobio gobio, assembly GCF_949357685.1. Lineage (NCBI taxonomy): Eukaryota > Metazoa > Chordata > Actinopteri > Cypriniformes > Gobionidae > Gobio > Gobio gobio. The sequence goes on from NC_137118.1 coordinate 19,160,734, forward strand.
ATGGCATGTAGTTTTGGGTCATAAGGCTACAATAACAATGAGAAGAAGTGAGCGCCAACCTGGAACCATTTGGCATGTCGCAGAGAGGCCAACGCCACCAGGCACCTCTGTCTATCCAACAGGTCCGCCGGCTCGCTCGACTCAACGCTCTCTATCGGTGAGAAGAACGGGACAGGAAATCAAATCACACACGCGTAGACACGCTCGCTCACACACACACACACACGTACACGTGATGAGGAAGGGGCTGTTAAGGCACAGCAGGAGGGAGAAAGGAGGAAGCCAATCGGCTTAGGTGGTCCAGTGCATCCAAAAGAGATGAAACCTCAGTGCATCTCCTTGGCTGGCTGGAAACTGGAGGAAGAATTCGCAAAAGGCGTTAGCATGTGCCAAGTGTTATGAAATGCTAAGCCCAGCCTAAAAACAGGCCAAACGAGGCTGTTCAATTGGTGTTGCACACTATCCTAACCAGGCACGCCGTAATAAAATTTCAATTTAATGTAAAGTTAATGTATGAATGTGAGCTGCAAAAGTGACAAGGAGCAATACATTTTGTGTCACTTTGCTGAACTATTTTGAAAACCAACAGATTTCACCTTTTGTTATATAAACGTCACAATAAAACTTTTTTTTTTTTAATTTTTCAAATTACTCAAACAGCGTGAAGATATTATCTTATGCATAAAATTATACATAAAATGCTAGAAATTAGCAAAACTAAGAAGTACACGACTATTTCAAAATTATTTTGTCTTTGAAGAATTCTGTGTTGGAAAATTAATCATCTGAGATGTGGTGTAAATTACATTTGTTGGTTCATAAATTAGTATCGTAAAAAAACAGCATTCTCCGGTGACATACGCTACAGTTCAAAAGTTTGGGATCGGTAATATATATATAAAAAAAAAAAGTCAAGGTTGCATTCATTTGATTAAAAATTCAATAAAAATTGTAATATTGGGAAAAGTATTAAAAATGACTTTTTTATGTGAATATATAATAAAATGTAATTTAATCCTGTGATGAAAAGCTGAAATTTCAGCAGTCTTTAGTCACAATATCAGTGATAAATTTTATCAGGATTATTTAACAAATAGAAAGCTCAAGAACAGCATTTGTTTGAAATAGAAATCTTTTGTTAATATTATAAATGTCTTTACTTTTATTCAACGCACCTTTGCTAATTAAAGTATTAATTTCCTTCTTTAAAAAAAGCAATAATTACTGACCCCAAACTTTTGAACAGTAGTATATTCTGTATTAGACATTGTTAAAAGAAAAATCAAACTAATGAGAGTGTGAAAAGCATGTTTTAGTTTCTAGAAGTCTATAGCTGAAGAAATCTGCATATACTGTATAGAAGAGCAAATACTTTCTGATTGGCTGCATCTCTTCTCACAGAATTTCAGAACGGATATTTTTCTAATTTCCTGCGTCGTGCCTGGTTAGGAGTGATTGTCAAAAGCATCGGCACACGCTAACACCTTCAGCGAATCAGTGCCAGTTTGTGCTTGGATTGACACTGGAGTAATGAAGACATGCAGTGGGTATTGTTATAGATCAGTCACAACAAGAGAAGAAATCGCTCGCACACAACACACACTCACATTTTGAGTTGTCAGAACATTTTTCTTCATCTCTCCCACCCAAACAATACATAAGGTTCATTCTTTAATAATGTTTGCTAATCTTTTCTTTCATTGAATCAGTAGGTGAGCATCTACGTACCAGTGAGATCGTCACATTGTGTTCCTCTGCAGATAAACAAATGCTGCCGCAGTGTAAATCCAGGAAAAGGCATGCAGGTGTACGGGGTTTTTTTAGAGATTATATGATGATAACTGAACCATTACTCTTTCGTAATTCCTCTCTGGATTTTAATCAGAGCAGCCCAGCTGAGGACGGTTAAAGAGGAAGATCTGTCAGAGTGATGGAAAGGTTTAGCCCACCCTCTAATCAATGACACACACTTCCCGCAAAAATCAACATCAATCCATCATTGATCAGCCCACAAACTTCCACACATTCCAAATGAGACAAATGCTTCAGTGCATTATTATTCTTCTAATCATACAAACACGGGTGAAAACACATCCGGGCCATACAGCGGGGTTTCATTTCATAGATATTTTTTATACAAGTTATATTATCAGCGAAACAAAAAGCTGAATTGAAAGAGTAATGAATCCCAGATTTACAAAATAGTCATTTAGACTCTTACTCGTAGTGTATTTCACCCAAAATAAAATAATAAATATAATCTAATAAAATAAATATATAAAAAGAAAGAAAGAAAGAGATGCCATTCATTAGATTAAATAGGGCCATTTATTATTTGAATTGTGACAATTGTCATGACCTCAAGGGTGATTCTTATTGATGTATTAACTTTAAAACAATGATTCTGGATTCATTTTTTGGTCCTAATTCACATTGTCTTCTAACTATTATGTTCTACTAACATTTAAATTAATAATTTGATACAATGCACTGTAAAAAACTGCTGTAAATTTACAGTACTGAACCGTTTTCAAAAATTACAGTTCCTTACCGTAAATTAGCACGTGATCTGTGGGGGAGGGGAGGAACTGAAGTACTTTAAGTACAACATGGACGATATTTCCATGTTGTGGACAACATGGACAATATTTTACCGTTAAATTACAGAACATTTGTAATTTAGATTACGGTAATGAAACTAAGATTACGGTACACACATTACGGTACTGGAAACCCTGCTGCCAGTATTTTACCGTTAATTTACAGGTATATTTTTTACAGTTTACTTTTAAAGGGTTACTTCAGCGATTTAGCATTAAGCTTTGTATCAGTAGAAACCCGGTAGTATATTCGAATGATTGCGCCAGACTGGACACGCACCCTGAATGAATGAACGACAATGCGGCCGTGAATGAATGCCGGGCGGCTGTGCTCATTTTAGTTTCGGGTGTGCTTGAATTTTGGATTCATGAAAACATAACAAAATGGTACAATGACAAAAAAAACTAAAATTTTTGCGCATTTCGCTTTGAAACCAAATCTTCCACAATCATCTGTTTTGTCAGCTCCTCACTCTCTGATGAATGAAATTTGACTTTAAAAAAAAAAAAAAATTAATTGCAGTGTCTGTTCTCTAACTGAACAAGATGAGTTTATTACTATAAAATTCAAAACGACGGTGGGGTGGTGCCGCAGTGGACAAGAGATGTAACTGGTAGGCGTGGCTTGGGAGTGATCTCGTAGGGTAGCGAAGCAAGTGCATTCTGGGAGTTGTTGTATTTCATCCATATGAGCCAAAAATACATTTTCTGGCTTTTCGCAGTCTAGTAGGCACCAACTTCTAAAATAATTTCACATTTCTACTACACAAATGACCCAATTTAAATACACATTCTCTCTTTCCAGCGGTGAAGTACCCCTTTAAGAGAGATTTTTCCCTGCCCACTCCTCAGACTCGATACTCATGCGGGTTGCCAGATTGAGGACAGAAGCAACAAGCCTTACAGTATAAGTTGATCAGCATGCATATGTTTGAAATGTGTTATTTGCCAAGGCTTTTTCGGTGGGGTAGAGTTTGCAATCTCTGACCCAATTTGTTTGCTGGCTTCCATCGCTTTGTTTACCGCCAACTGGCAACCTGGGGAGTTGAAATACTATTGGGTAAATTGGCAGTGGGCGGGATAAAACAAAAACCGATATTCCGACAGAATGCACATTTCAGTGTACAATAACTGTCTGTAGCACTGCCTTTCAAGGAAACAACTATTTAAACTTAGCATGTTCCCTACATCTCTGCAAACATATGGATTGTTTATGCTTTAGTACAGTCATAAAAATGACAGAGCACTGCTAATAAATGTAAAAAATCTTGATGGTCCTAAAAACAGGCTTCATGGTCTTTTTGGAAAATATGGCTTCTTATTTCTGTCTTTTGACATTGGGGTGAAATATAAACCAGCCATGTTGCAATATCATGTTATATGTGTGTGTGTCAGTGTCATGTATGCACGCGGGTATGTGTGTGTGCGAGCTGATGGGTACTGTTCATTCGGGCCGGTCCTGAGATTGAGCAGTTTCTCAAAGGGACAGGGCCCTTGACCCGGTCAGGAAAATACGAGGTGCTCTTGTGGTGATCTACAACCCATCGCTCCATCTCTCCCTCCCTCTTGTCATCTGTCATCCCACACTCCAGGGGCAGTGTCCACATCTGACACATCTGTTAGATGGATGAGGTGTGTTCTGGCACAGGTATTGATTCCTCAATCCGGATACATTCTTTCATTTTCCTCCCCCTGCTTCTAACAATCCACATCAAAGAGGATGGCGGTATGAGCCAACCAATGAGAAATTGAGTGTGTATGTGTCAGAGAGAGCGAGATTAAGGCATACTGGCCTTTATGCAACACAAGTGCTATTTTGTGTGGCAGTGTTTTCGAATTCATAAAACGTAATTAGCAATTTATCAAAATAGTTTTTTACCAATGCTGATACCAATGAATGGAGAGCAGGGTAGTTGATACAAGTTTGAAAGTGTAAACAAGCATTTAAACAATATTTACTTTGAAATTCTCAAAAATGTGTGAATAATTGAGCATTATTCATTAACAGTGGACATTTTTATCTGTTATTTGGCAATGTTGAGCTTCTCAAAATGGCCAAATATTGGCCAGTATCACTAAACGCAAGTACAAGTTGCATTTTCTGTGCTGCCACTAGGGGTGCTTTTAGATTAGCTAGTACAGTCAGTTTTTAAACAATCTGAAGCAACAATTCTTGCTGAGTAAATTGATTGAAGTTGGTTAAATGGTCAACATACACTATATTAGCCAAAAGTATTGGGACACCCCTCTAAATCATTGAATTCAGGTGTTCGAATCATTTCCATGGCCACAGGTATATAAAATCAAGCACCTAGGCATGCAGACTGCTTCTACAAACATTTGTGAAAGAATGGGTCGCTCTCAGGAGCTCAGTGAATTTAAGCGTGATAGGTTGCCATCTGTGCAATCCATTCATGAAATTTCCTCACTACTAAATATTCCACTGTCAACTGTTAGTGGTATTATAACAAAGCGGAAGCAATTGGGAAAAACAGCAGCTCAGCCACGAAGTGGTAGGCCACGTGAAATCACAGAGCGGGGTCAGCGCATGCTGAGGCGCACAGTGCGCAGAATCAATAACTACAGACCTCCAAACTTTGTGTGGCCTTCAGATTAGCAAAGCAATGCCTATAAAGACATGGATGACCAAGTTTGGTGTGGAGGAACTTGACCGGTCTGCACAGAGTCCTGAACAGAACACCTTTGGGATGAATCAGAGCAGAGACTGCGAGGCGTCATTAATAAACCTGAACCTCGAGTTGAGACTCGACCACAGGTTGCCTTGCGCACAGCTATGGCATATGACACAGCGCTGCCCACAAGACTATTGCTCCTACATAACAGCTTGTTTTTTATCAGTTCTTTTGTCTTCGGGTTGTTCTCTTTCTCACAGATTTCTACTCGTTCTAAATCAGATACAGATAAAGTAGCACAGTAAATATTAGATTTATAGGAATGCATTAGTGTGAGAGCAATTACGTGTGAATTAATTCTACCTGGCAGCGTTTCTCTACTAATGGTGAAGCTCTGGGTTTAAGTTACTAAGAAATATAAGCTAGAACTTTACAGTTTCTAAGCTATTTTATTGATAAATCACAGAACAGTGTTGTGGGGTCCCTGTTGGCTGGAGTGACTGCGGTTACGCTCACTGAGTGGCAAAAAGTCTGGGTGGCAGCATTGGTTTTCAGCATGAATGCCACGAAAAGCACACAAAACTCATCTAAAATGGGAAAGAGTTTTGAGACTGACTATACAAACAGATTTGACAAGAAATTTTAGGTATATTTTTACAGACTGCGGAAAGCTAGAGAAAAGAGAAGCAAATGGATTGCTGAAATTCACAGAAACAATAGGGCGAAACGTGGATGTGCAGTTATCATTTTGTGTCAACAAAATTAAATATGTTGAATTTTGGGGTAAAATCATACCCCATGTATTGTATTGACAACTCATCAATTCAATATTTACCAACTTATACTCAACGGCAAGCTTAAAGTGTCATGGCAGGGCATTAAAGTTGACTAGTCAACTAGACTTTGCAAACCCTAATTCCTATTGAAATGCCTGGATTCATTTGGGCAAATACTGGTAATAGTGACTCGTCCTTAAGTCCATATGAATTAAATTCAGCAGAAATCTGTGGTGGTACTTATGGAAATCTATGAAGCCCTAACAATAACACTATAGGTAACTGTCACCCTCTTGAGTATTGAGGTTTGCAACTGCCACTGTAAACGAAGAGCACTCAAGCATGTACAACAGGGCTGCAACCTTTTCATTGGCAAAGCATTTGCATATTTGCATAGAGCAACAGAATGTGTATGAGAGTGTGTGTGTGTGTGTGTGTGTGTGTAAGAGGAAAGGAGCCTGTGTATGAGGGAGAGAGCAAGAGAAAGAAACATGTTTCGCATCACTGCAGCTCTAATTGTTATAGCCTAAACGCCATCCTCTAAAGATACAACTGCTTCGGCTGTCAAAGTGCTCGGTTACGGGTCATGGCACCAAAAACTCCAATAACAGAGACTTCCATTTTGACTTAACTCATGTGTTCTGAGCTCAAGTGCCTCTGCATCAGCACTTACCGACCATAAGCCCAATCAGACTTGACATAACACATTCATGTTAATGTCAAGACTTAAAGAGAGATAAAAAGTGTGACTTTAAGACAGGAGGAAAGTGAGTTAAAGGGATAGTAAATCCTGTTCTCATTTACCCTTCATGTTGTTCCAAACCTATATGACTTTCTTTTGTCTGTGGACACAAAATACATTATTTTGTCCATACAATAAAAGTCAGTGGGGTCCATTGTTGTTTTGGACCCCATTGACTTTCATTATATGAACGTAAACAGTTATTCTTTGGTGTTTTGCTAAAGAAAGAAAGTCATACAGGTTTGAAATGACATGAAGGCAAGTAAATAATTTTAGAATTTCAATTGATCCCTTTAACTGACATGAAAGGCAGGAAAACAACATGCCCCTACCAGAATTGTACCCAAAATGCACTGGGTTGCTCTTACTGTCCAGGTTGAGTATGTAATATGGATGACGTAATGGATAAACAGACCCGCCCTACATTGTTCTCGGCTGAATTTGGTTTCACTTCATAATGTCCCATTACAGAAGTGTTTCATGTTGTCTTTAAAGGAGATCTGTGTCTTTTATGCCGGTGTCCACTCTCTTACTCTCCTCCCGTTGTTTTTCAGCACCTCCCGTGAGCGGCCCCACGGGTCAAGAGTCTGACAGCACGCAGACCACTCAACCTGCTGCTGAATCAGCTCTGTGTGTGTGTGTGTGTGTGTTTTGACTATAAGATGAGTCCAGTGGTGTGTGCTTTATGTGCACAGTAAGGAAGTAAGGAAGAGATTAAAGCTCGTTCTTCTAATGGACCATCACTAAAAACGCACACACAAACATTCATCCATCCTTCGCCTCCTGTTTAGAAAAAAAGAAAGAAAGTAAGTTGGTCACGCAGGCACAAACCTTGCTCCTCCGTCTCAGAGTCGTCTTTCATCTGTGGGGAGGTGAGCGTCACCTTCAGTGTGAGTTTGGGCTCTGTTGTGGTGCAGACCAAGATGGCGGCCTCTGGAATACAGTGCTGTACCTCATACTTCTCCTCTGTCAATTTCTGTAGGGGTCAGAGTTTAAATTTCAGTGTCAAAAACATGCAAAAATAACCCAGAATGAATTATCATATGCAATGTTCCCTCTAATTTCTTTTCTCCCTGAGCAAAACATTTCTCTATTGGGCAGACATTTTGGTCACCTGAGTAAAAACATTCTTTACCTGTACAGCGTATGTAAACACACACAAAAGGTGGTTTTATCATGCAGTTATAACTTTTAACTTTAATATGCCATTTCTATTTTATTTAACCATTGATGTAACTTAGTGATATATTAAACAGTTAATTCAGAAGTCACTAAATTAAGCACATTTTACAGTGCTGTTAACTGTAGTCTTCTTTACAAAGAAATACTATTAAAATCTCCACCAAGACAGTTCAATTCTTTATAATATAATATAATTAATATAATATAATTAATATAATATAATATAATATAATATAATATAATACAATATAATACAATACAATACAATATAATATAATATAATATAATATAATATAATATAATATAATATATAATTAATATAATAAATATAATATAATATATGAAAAAATTAAGAGGTTACACTGAGATGGTTCTTAATGTTTTTGTACATCATTTATTGGCGACAGGCAGCATTAAATCATCTATATTAAATGTTTGTTTATTGCTTATGAATTTCCAAGATTTTCTATATCTGGGGTTTTCAAACGTTTTAATGGCAAGGATCCCTAAACAATCCCCTTGTGAGATCAATTCTTTATTAGGCTTACACTATAATACAATTATAATAGCCTTTAAAGGTCCCGTTCTTCGTGTTTTTTTGAAGCTTTGATTGTGTTTACAGTGTGCAATATAACATGTGTTCATGTTTCGCGTGTAAAAAAAACCTGTATTTTTAACACAATTTACTTATCTGTACACCGCTGTTTTCACTGTCCTACAAACGACTGAAGACTTCCTTTATTCTATGAAGTCCCTCCTTCAGAAACACGTAACGAGTTCTGATTGTGTCAGCGGTTCCCGTGTTGCGATTTGACAGCAGCTTAGCGAACGTAGCACGGTCCTGTGTTGTGATTCGACAGCAGCTTAGCGCACGTGGAAAGGTCACGTCTCTTAACGGGAGATATATACGCGCTTAATAATCTCTACAGCGTCCCTGGGAAAGCCAAACAAAGGTGATTTGACTCCGGGATGAAAATAACAGCGTCTCGACGACATGGCGACAAACACACTGAAACGCAGCACTTCCTTTTCTCCACGCGACGTCCTCTTCTTCTCCACGTGGGACAGCAACAAGACCACGCCCCCTTTTTTCGCGTTTTCTTGTGGGCGGAGGTTAATCTGTTCTACTGCTCTACTGACGTAATTAAAGCAGGAAATACCAGGATGTAGTCCTAACCAGCCGTTCGCTGTAGGCTTTGAAAGGGAACTTCTGTTAAGTAAAATATCTCGCTTGGCATTGAACTTTGAGCTTTATCATTTTACAGGTATTATTTATGCTCTAGCAGCAACATTACACACTAACTAAAGTTTGAACAATGGGATCACGAAGAACAGGACCTTTAATATAAAACTAATGGAAGTATAACTGATAGTATATTATCAGTTTAAATGCTTCAATTTGTTTTTAAAAAAAAACCGAACTGAAGTAATTAAATAGATCTAATATCTAAATATGTTCAAGGGAACATGTGAACTCTTTTATAGTTATCTAAACATCACTGAAACCCAAACCACACACATCTATTTAAACTGATGTGTGTTACTTTGGTGTTTAGAGTTTGCACACTACACTTGTGGTGGGTGTGACAGTAAATGTCTGTTTTTTTACCGTGCTGTGTCCATCATCTGTTATTTCCACCACTTAATCAAGCCACTCTTCTTTAAAACATGATGAGGGTTTTATTCCACGTCTTTGCGTTTTTCGTTGCCTCTCATTTTTAGCTATTTGGACCGCAAACATGGCTCACTGCCGCATGAACACGTAACATCATTGTCTTTCTATGAAACCTGTAAACCGCATCCACCGGTTCTAACACGATAGCGATACTAACTCTATAACGGTAGAACAGAGCACTGCAATTATTTCTCATTTAAACTACAATCAAATGGATTTCTCCCCACATTTCCAGTCTGTGTCTATCGTCTGCGCGGCATTTTGTTCTTTCTGCGCGGCCGCGCACACGCGCAGCTTAGAGGGAACGTTGATCCTATGGCTTTATAGTAGTGTAGAGTTGTGAACTATTTAAATCAATCATATCATGGAGAAAAAAATATTTCTTGCTCTTTTATTTGGAAATCTTTTGATGTTTTATATAGACAAGGGGTGTCTATAGAAATTTTATATTTATGACAGTCCCAACGTAGACAAAGTAACTTTACAAAGTTTGCAAACCTACACTACTTACTGACACCAAGCAGCTAAACTGCCCACATTAAATTTATGATGTGAAACGTTTATTGAACCTTAAAACAAAATCACAAAAAGAGAAAAGATAAAGGTTTGCATGTGTCTTAGTATCATTTGACATGTCAGGCTTTTATGGCTCATATAGTATGATAGGAGAATATGGAGCTCATACTTCTTCTTTTTTTCAGAGACCCAAAACTGAGCAAAAATATGCAAATTGGTGCAGTTGCTGATATATTCATATGGCCAAAAAGAAAGATGAAATTCTGATAGCTTGTAATGTAAATCAGTGAGATTTTTATAAAAGTATATAACAGATTACTTGTATGAAATGCAACTAAATATCAGTTGTCATTCTATATCTCCCAATAATATGTTTTAGTAAGATGATATTTAAATGCCTCGTTTTATGTTCAAAGCTGTGTTGTGGTTTTTTCAACATAAGGAAAAACATAATGAAATGCAATACAATGATCACTGAACGTCCCTCATAAGCCTGATGTATCATATTTGATACTCACAAATGTGATGAACAATCAGGTTGTTTCAGTCCAGTAAATGTTCATCTTGACAATCAACAACCAAAAATTATTCTTCATAAAAATCATTAAAAGATTTCAGAGCAAAAGGACACGTGTACCACCGCCTGAAGTGCAAAGTTTTTACAATTATACTAAAAGGACTTTTACTTGTTTAAAAAAAAAAAAGGATGAACTACCAGACGACACAAGGCACATTGTGTACTACAGTTTTTTCAGCAAAGTTTTGACCAAGGCTTTATAAAGTTAAAAGTGCAAAACACACCTACTTTAAAACTTTTGTTATCATCTCATGACCACAGCTGGTCACGTCACAATGCATTTACAAACCAGATTATGAGGTGGGACACAGGCAGTGCAGATGCTTGCTTTAATGTTTAATGTAATCCGGTTTGATGTGGGGAACCAGTTTGTAATCCATTCAATTAATTCCAGCCACACATTTCCAATCTGGCTGGTCTTTTCATGTAAACCAGAGATCAATTACATCTCCCACCACAGTGACCCTTGTGTGTGTGCGCTCGTGCAGGCGTGTGTGTGGACAGACCACCCCCACCATCCACACGTGCTTGAGCACACAGCTGAGACAGGAAATGTGCATGTCTATCACTCAATCGCTGACTAATACGGAGAGAAAGAGGAAGAAAGTAGAGAAGGGAAAAGTAGTCGACTGCCGTTCCATTACGAACAGATCCATTATATGGAGACTTGACCTGCTGGCAGTATAGTCTGCTTTAATGGGATTTCTGTCTGGCTATTATGTATGTGTGTGTGTGTGTGTGTGTGTGTGTGTGTGTGTGTGTGTGTGTGTGTGTGTGTGTGTGTGTGTGTGTGTGTGTGTGTGTGTGTGTGTGTGTGTGTGTGTGTGTGTGTGTGTGTGTGTGTGTGTTTGGGGGGGTGGGGGGTTCAGACTGGGTCACCGCTGATAACCCCGCCCTCCCGGCCTTTCCTAAGTGTCTAATTAGGGAAACTGGTTGCTGGCAGGTTTATAATAATTACACATAATGAATATAAATACAAGTTGCAACCCTACAGAGGACAGAATGCTCAAGAATACCTGGTTCTTCAAGTCAAAGGAGCTATGTTACCCCTTTTTAATCTTTAATGACTAATGCTATGAATGCTAACTGAACCAGGACTAAATGTATCATTTTCTTTTTTGGTCTGGATCAAAACAACGAGAAGAACTGAATTACAAGTGTGAACACACCCTAAAATACATTCAAACATGCAGTATCATACACGTTAAACTGAGACTAGCGTGATAGACTGACTTACTGAACTTGTAAGTTACATCAAAATACTCTTGTTAAGGCCATGCGATATAAAGTAAACAATATTTATCCACATGAAAGAGGCAAGAAACCAGAAAGGGACATGACATCTACTGTTTACATGGAACAAATTCCTCTCACAGTAATGTAAAAAGATAATGTAAAATAAAGGTAAATGTAAAACTGAAAGTTCACCTGCATAACTCAGTACAATTATTACAGCTTTATAGCTCGAATAATTTGTTTTGTGAAAAAAAAAACATTTCTTTTCCCATGTCCTACAGTCTCAGAATCAGTGTTTTTCTATTATTATTTATACTATTATGTTATTTTTTATTTATTTTAGTATTATTCTAAAAATTTCAGTAATAACTAAAAGGTTTAGTATTTGTAGTAATTTTGTGATGTGCTTGTCATATTTATTAGTTTGTTTTTTAATTTCCTTTTTCATTTGACTATGTATGTATATGTATATATGTGTGTGTGCGTGCGTGCGTGCGTGCGTATATATATATATACATATATATACATATATATACATATACATATACACATATATATACACTGTTGAGATTTTTTTAATATATTTATTTTTTAAGTGATTTTTGCAGCAATTTGTGTTTCAGAAGCTGTTACAGTTGCAAATGATCAGGGAAAAAAAATATTGCAACAACCTCTTGGTAACAATTACAAATCCCTTTCACAAGCATATTGCATTAAAGGGTTAGTTCACCCAAAAATGAAAATTCTGTCATTAATTACTCACCCTCATGTCGTTGGACACCTGTAAGACCTCCGTTCATATTCGGAACACAAATGAAGATATTTTTGTTGAAAGCTGATGGCTGAGAAAGGCTTCAGACAGGCCTCCATTGGCATTCAGTACATTGACACTTCCAAGATCCATGAAAGGCACTTAAAACGTCGTTACAAAGTCTATCTCACCACAGTGGCTCTATAATAATTTTACGATGCGACGACAATAGTTTTTGTGCGCAAAAAAAAATCTAAATAACACCTTTATCCAACTTGTTCTCGACTTCCGTGTGTGCCTCCACGACGCATGCGCGAGAATATGACGTAGCGCCGGCGTTCGGGAATCCATGAAATACACACTTAAGCCCCATTTTGAGAACTACGCCGAGACCTAAAGCAGGATCAATGTAGAATTCAACAGCTTAGACACGCGCGTCTTCCTCTGCTCGTAAACAAATCGCTTCTGGGTCATATGTCCGAACGCCGGCGCTACGTCATATTCTCGCGCATGCGTCGTGGAGGCACACACGGAAGTCGAGAACAAGTTGGATAAAGGTGTTATTTAGATTTTTTTTTGCGCACAAAAACTATTGTAGTCGCATCGTAAAATTATTGTAGAGCCACTGTGGTGAGATAGACTTTGTAACGACGTTTTAAGTGCCTTTCATGGATCTTGGAAGTGTCAATGTACTGAATGCCAATGGAGGCCTGTCTGAAGCCTTTCTCAGCCATCAGCTTTCAACTAAAATATCTTCATTTGTGTTCCGAATATGAACAGAGGTCTTACGGGTGTCCAACGACATGAGGGTGAGTAATTAATGACAGAATTTTCATTTTTGGGTGAACTAACCCTTTAACATAATACATGCTTCATTATTAGCAAGCAAGAAATGTACATCCAGAGAAATCGCAGACAAGCATCTCTTGTTCTTTGGGCAAAACTAGCTACAGTGTACCGCAGTGCAGTCTTTCAACGGATGATGCACAAACAATAACTTTTGAGTGTATATTTAGCCACTGCAGATCAAAACTCAGTAATCAGAATTTTCAGTTTTTCAAAATCAGTAAAGGTTGGTTGTAGCCTGGATGCCAACCGAATTTAGCCCCGCCCACAAAATGTTTTGCTCGGGCAATTCGGTCTGGACTCGCTCCATAGAGGAGGAATTATGCCCGAACAGAAACTGTTCGGACCAATGAAATTGTCAGGGCGGGCTTTAGACGATGATGGACAGATGATCAACAGTAACGTAATCATCCACGTCATCGAAAGCTCTTGGGTTGAATTTGCTCTTATCCTAAACGGAGAACTTGTTCGTATATGCGTTCACCTTTACTATTTCTCTCAGAAACGATGATCGTGTTGGTAAGTACTCTGTGTCTCCTTAAATTATTTTATTACTGCCAAAGATCGTTTACACTCATGTTTTTCTTGTAACGTTACTTAATCATGCGTGCGTGCAGACCGGGTTTCCAAGTGTTTTTGCAATGTCGCGCACAATTGCTACTCAAAACGTTTGGTTGGCAAAATATGTTATTTTGGCAAGGTTGCCTGCTAAAATTCGCATTCCTGGGTTTATATAATCACATAATTGGGGTCGCTTCAACCCGCGGACATGGAGAAAAACACGGACTTGGTAACAGTGCAGTTGAGTTCTGTTGACATTTGACAACTAACGTTATGCGTCGCTCCTTTGCTCTGATTGGTTGTGGGTCTATCCAATTGAGGTCTTTCCTGGCTCGGTTGAAACACGCCCCATAATCAAAGCTCAATGGAGCGGTACCAGACTCAAATTCTGACTAGAATTGAGTATGGCCACGCCAGGCTAGGTTGGTTGTGCAGTCAGTGTGTATTTTGGTAGCTCATGTGGCTTTTCTGTCAGCAGGTGTGCAAAGTGTGAGCAGTGTGCAGTTACCTCGATCTGCGGCGGGAGGTTGTCACAGACGGTACCCAGCAGTGTCTTGGTGGGTTTCTCTCGGCACATGAGCACCAGCTCCAGGTCCAAGTCATCTTTAATCAGGAGGCCTTTGGCCACCAGCCCGATCCTCATCACTCCACATAACACCCCTCCTTCACTGGGACCGCTGCTACAGCTGCTGCCCTCACTGAGACACACCACACAAAATATGACTACTATCTCTGGATCAGAATTAATCACGTGCAATATTTAGATCCAATAAATCGATAACCAACAGCTCATGTCCATTTTCCCAGCATGAACTGGAAGCACTCACTTTGTGCTGCCTTCTGGTGATTCGTCGGCACTAGCCTCCGTCGTCGTCGTCGTCTCCTCCTCCTGTGTGCTGGATGAAGTTAATTGATTTGATTGGCTGGCTTGAGTTTGGTCCATCCAATCAGCCACATGTTTCAGGGCACACTCCACGGTGGAGACGAGGCTCTGCACCGCCTCCAAGACCTCAGAGGAAGGGTAGATGGTGGAGTGCTTGGCCATGACGTGGCGGTCATCGTTCCCGAACGACCGAATAGACCTCTGATGGAGAAAAAAAAAATTCTCATTAGCTTGAAAAATTGGACACAGTAAGAAACGATACATAACGCTGCGCAGTTGTAGATGCAAAAACTGTGTAGACACCAATAAAGCATTTCTTCAGCTGTGGAAACGGTCTCAGAAATTCTAAATTTGCAAAACATTTTATTTATATAAAGACTTTTTTATATGAAGTGACATTAAAGACATTTAAAGTGAATTGTAATTTTTTTTAACAACCATTTACTTATTTTTGGCCTTGTCCCAATTCCAAACCTAGACTTTGAATTTTGAATTACGAATTTCTATGGATTTTTATGAATTATTTATTCTGTGAATATTTCTGTGAATCATTTTATGATTGTCCCATAATTTTGCCTCTAAGTTTTTACAAGCAGACAACAGTCTCAGTGATGAACATGTTTGACATGAAATTTATGACAAAATAAACGTAAACATAATTTGTGAACAGGATATTTTTAACGTGTTATTATCATGCTGTAATTTCATCACAGAAAATTAGAGCTTGTTTTTTTTCTTTGTCTGATTTTTAAAAATAACTTAATACTTTTATTCAGCAAGGATGCAATTGATTAAAAGTGACAGACATTTTTAATGTTACAAAAGATTTCTATTTAAAATAAATGCTGTTTCTGGAGCATCAAATCAGTATATGATTTCTGAAGGATCATGCGACTAAATACAGTAACACTGATAAAGGTGCGTTACACACGAATACACACACACACACACACACACACACACACACACACACACACACACACACACACACACACACACACACACACAACTATGTTAACAACTTCTGAATGTCACCTTGGCTAACTTTTTCAATTCATCTCCTAAAGTAAAGTGTGCATGTGAGACAGATGTCCAAGGTTAGAGCGAAGCATTTAGCGGCAGATTAAACTTTAATCAATCAAACTCACCTCTGCTTGCCTTCATGGCCAAACAAATGTCAATGGGAGTAACATCTACAGAGCTTACAGAAAGAGGTTCACATACATGTGTGTCCAAAGCCACGGATATGCTATATTAACCAGTGTCTGCAGGTCTCAGCGTGTTCTACATCATCCTCACGGGTGGAAAATCAATTTGAGCTCAGTGACAGTCACCCAACAACCTCTTCTAATCAGACATGAAGCCCTCCTGCTCCCACTTACCCACAATCCTTCAGTCTTTCATCAACCACGGTCTCTCACCTTCATTCAGTCTCTCCTGTTATGTCACCCACTTCACGACTAGATCTAATAACCAACTAATTCAATTCCTGCATTAGTATTCAGGGGGGTGCTTCTCAACTGGTGGGGCGTGACCTAAAAATGGTGCTAAAAGTGCCACAAATAATGCTAAATGTAAGTAATAGAATGCAACTAACCGCTTATGTAACCACTATATACACACCGTATATATACACCGATTAGCAGGGCCACACAGAATCTGAGGATTTTTTTTGTGATTTCTGCGCTAAATTTTTTGAAAAATCTGCGGAATTCTGCAGAATGGTTTTAAATGCGTTAAAAAGATCTAAGAATATTGGAACTGAAAGCATTACAAATAAAATAAAAAATATTCACTTCTTAACTTTTATTCAAGGTTTACAATACAAATCCAAATAGAACAACTTGTTTTTTAACAAAGCTTGATCTCTCTTATTGTAGGCTACATCCACTAAAAGATGGTCCACTAAAAATATTGCTTTATCAATTGTACTGTAGACAAATCTTTAAATAAACAATTTCATATCATTCAACAAGAGCAAAATAAATACCTACCGAAGTAAATAAACTATTTTTAATAGCTATAAATAAGTCATTTTTGTAGACAAGTGACGTTTCCTTAACTCCTCTGTGGTCAATTTTATTTTAGAGATTTTAAAATATCACTCGAAAAGTTTCACATCAATAATC
>NC_137118.1:19178040-19200540 GCF_949357685.1 Gobio gobio
AATATTGCACACATTTCAGCCAATCAGAATCGAGTATTCAGACAGACCATGATATTTGATTCTAATTGGCTGGAAGGTGTCTAATAAAACCGTTTAATGCACAGGTAGTATATATCAATTCATTTTCATTTAATGATTTTTTTTCTTTTCTTTAAAATCTTTTTAATGGTTTTAATTAACAATAAAAAGAGGACTTTTTTGTTGTTGACATTTTGTTGACGACATCAGAGCTCACTGGTTCAATTAAACACTGATACACCGGAGAACAGCTACTGAGCTGCTGTTTCTGCGGTCTTCTACAATTCATCAACATCACTTAATTGCAATTCATCTTTCTTGACGTGATTTGCTCCTAATTAGAGTGCATGTGAATGTTAATTACAGAAATAATGCAAACACAGGATCAGTTTCATAAATGGTAAAGAAAAGAAGCATAACATTTTGAACCAGAAATTAAATCAATGCCACTTTAAAGAGGAGCATGTGGATGTTGATGAAGTTGAGTCTATATTCATCTGGCCACTGTGTTGCATGTTTTATTAGCATTTTTTGCAATGTGCATTGTGTTTTTGTCAGGATATAAAAATATATTTTTAATGTTTGAGTAAAAAAAAAAAAAAAAAGTTTTAATGAAAGAAGTCTCCCCTGATCACCGAAGCTCCCTTTATTAAAAAAAAACCCCCAGTAAAATATTACTACAAATTAATGTTTTTTTCCATTTGAATAGATACAATTTTTTTAATTTATTTTTCATTACACCAGTCTTCAGTGTCACATGATCCTTCAGAAATCATTCTAATGTGCTGATTTGCTGCTCAAGAAACATCCCTGATTATTATCATGTAAAAAAAAAAAAAAAAAAAAAAACTGTTGTGCAGCACTGCAGCTTAATATTTTTGTGGAAGCCATGAAACAGAATTCTTTGATGAATAAAGTTTAAAATGAGATGAATCGCATGGTGTTTCATGTTTCAAGCTGTTTAACTGCTAAATTTTTCGCAATGAGAGCTAGTCTCTGCATGCAGCAAAATACACACACACAAAAAAAGATGGAAATAAAAAGGTAGGCGTGCATTGCCAGTCATATCTTTCATAAATTCATTCATCATCCTTCACAGGCCCGAATCCCCATGATATCAGCTCTATTCAAAACGAGATCCATTCCCTAATCCTGTCATTTTCATTCTGTCGCTCTTCCTGTACCATTTCTACATTCGACAGCAGACTTGCTCAATAGCCTATCAAAGCTCATATCAGCGCCACTGCAGTCCCCGGGGGGGTGTGACCTTTCACGGAATATAGACATAAAAAAACGACATGATGCATCCATCTTCTGAACGGCAGCTGTTGTTTAACTAGCAAGCAAAGAAAAACAAGATTCATTTGTTTCAATCGGAATTCACCGAGTGACATTTTTACTCTGGAGGCTGGTACAAGACAGCCGGGCTTGTTTGTCGAGTACGAAGCACTGATGGTTGAAGGCTGCAACCTTTAGTGGAGTTGATCAATTAGTGTGATGCAGAGTGAGCACTTTGACACTGCTATACAAACTACACGTGTTTGAGAACATTAAAGCAGCCTTGGTGAGCGTGGATCAGGACGGGTGTCTCTCGGCATCTGCAGCAGTGGGTGGCTAGGATATAAAGATGCATATCTTTGCGTGTGTGTTACCGGTAGTGACAGCGGTCTCTCTGTGGCATCAGGCCAGTATTTAACAGGCAGTGCACAGGCTTTATGAGGCACTCCTAATGGCTGCCTGCGAGTGGCCGTAAAACATACTGGCAAGTGTAAAAGAGTGTAAAATAGCTAAGGAGCAGAGAGCACTGCATCTTAATCACACATCATACCGAGGAGAGGGAAAGGATGGATAAGGATAGAAAGACACTTAGTACGTAAAAGGTGTGCGCAGAGAAATGGTTACATATTAGTGTTGTTGGGTAGAAAACACAATGGGCTGCAATGAAAAAAAGGTACAGTAAGTGATTTCTGAGAAACTGTTTATATTAGAAAACTTAAACACAGCCCTCTCTTCATTGCTCCGCCCCTAAAAATGCACAAACTCGCAACAGACTTTATTTAGAGCAGCACCCTGACAAGTGTGAAAGCGAAACTGTGAGGGATAGACTTACCAATCGCTGTAAAAAGCTAATTTTCTATAGCTCATGTTGTCTGGGTTTTTTTGACAACTGAAATTTCTGGGAAAGATATTATGCACTGTTTCGTCAGCAGAACAATCCAAAAACACATTAAATATCAGTACAACCCACTGAAGAGATGTATGTCAATCCCTCACAGCCTCGCTTTCATTCCCGTTAAAAATCAAAGATGCCGCTGCTGTGAATAAGGTCTATGCAAGAGTGGATATCTCCATCATAGCTGAAGAGAAGCAAAATAATGCTTCATGAAAAATAAAGCGAAGATGAAGCATTGGGTTCCTGCCATGTGATTAGTTATTAGCGTTAATGAGCAGTTGAACCGGTAGACCTAATAAAATGGAGTACAGAAAAAAAAAAGAAAAAAAAAAGGAAAAAAAAAACAGTACAGTAGAGCAGCATCAAAAATATCAAATATTGGGGGGATAATTTGGCCATTTCTAATTATTCAGGGGGACTTGTCCTCCTCAATGTCTATGGTGGTTACAGTCCTGACAGACAGACAGATAGACAGACAGAGAGAGACAAAGAAATCAACAAGCAGTTTCATCAAACCACTGGATTAACAAATGGCACACTGGGGACATTCAGACAAACAGATCTCAATCAAATGGAGTAAGATGGACAAATAGACACATATAGACTGATCAAGCCCATTAAAACTGAAGGGAAATGTAAATTTAAAAAAGTGTCACTGCTATAGTAATATTTTCAATGTAGTAATGTTTATTTATGGCTCCTGCTCTGCCTATCAGATGGAGTAGACAACCACACAAGGGGTCCTGGCATGTTGTGTCATCTCTGTGTGTATATTTGTCAAAGCTCAGTATTAAATTAATTACACACCCCTAATTAAAATGTCTTCCAGTCAGGCAATGATCTGCAAAGCTCTGCGGCTACTTATTATAGACTTATAGGCATAGACTTGAGCTAACCACAAACAGCTATTGACAATGCAGGTCCTCTTGATGAGTGAGTGAGAGAGTGTGTGTGTGTGTGTGTGTGTGTGTGTGTGTGTGTGTGTGTGTGTGTGTGTGTGTGTGTGTGTGTGTGTGTGTGTGTGTGTGTGTGTGTGTGTGTGTGTGTGTGTGTGTGTGTGTGTGTGTGTGTGTGTGTGTGTGTGTGTGTGTGTGTGTGTGTGTGTGTGTGTGTGTGTGTGTGTGTGTGTGTGTGTGTGTGTGTGTGTGTGTGTGTGTGTGTGTGTGGACTTGTAATCCCTACGTTGTGTCCCCACAAATGTCCCCACAAAGATGGCAATATCCGAAATCCTCATCCTTGTGGGGACATTTTTAGGTCCCCATGAGGAAAACATCTTATAAATCAGACTAAGTGATGTTTTTTGAAAATGTAAAAATGCAGAATGTCTCCTGTGATGGTAGGTAGGTAGGTTTAGGGGCAGGGGCAGTGTAGGGGGATAGAATATACGGTATGTACGGTATAAAAACCATTACGCCTATGGAAAGTCCCCATAAAACATGAAAACCCAACACAAGTGTGTGTGTGTGTGTGTGTGTGTGTGTGTGTGTGTGTGTGTGTGTGTGTGTGTGTGTGTGTGTGTGTGTGTGTGTGTGTGTGTGTGTGTGTGTGTGTGTGTGTGTGTGGGCATGTTTTTGTGAAATATCAGGACACAAATGTGTATAATGACATTGGTATGACATAGGTATTACAAAAAGAGGGTGAAATATGAGGACGTTCCCCATGTCCTCACTTTTCAAAATGCTTATAAATCATACAGAACAAGTTTTTTTTCACAGAAAGTGAACTGCACAGTCTCCTGTGAGGGCTAGGTTTAGGGGCAGGGGCAGTGTAAGGGGATAGAAAATACGGTTTGTACGGTATAAAAACCATTACGCCTATGGAATGTCCTCACATTTCACAAAAACAAACATGTGTGTGTGTGTGTGTGTGTGTGTGTGTGTGTGTGTGTGTGTGTGTGTGTGTGTGTGTGTGTGTGTGTGTGTGTGTGTGTGTGTGTGTGTGTGTGTGTGTGTGTGTGTGTGTGTGTGTGTGTGTGTGTGTGTGTGTGTGTGTGTGTGTGTGTGTGTGTGTGTGTGTGTGGGCATGTTTTTGTGAAATATCAGGACACAAATTTGTATAATGACATGGGTATGACAAAGGTATTACAAAAAGAGGGTGAAATATGAGGACGTTACCTATGTCCTCACTTTTCAAAATGCTTCTAAATCATACAGAACAAGGTTTTTTCACAGAAAGTAAACTGTGCAGTCTCCTGTGATGGGTAGGTTTAGGGGCAGGGGCAGTGTAGGGGGATAGAAAATACGGTTTGTACGGTATAAAAATCATTACGCCTATGGAATGTCCCCACATTTCACAAAAACCCCTGTGTGTGTGTGTGTGTGTGGTGAGACTGACACAAACAGACTGTGACAGTGTGCGTGAGCAGCTCTCTGATGCCCGAAGTGTGTAAATCTCAAGCGGCCCAAGAACATAGACCTGGGGAATGCCGCTTTAAAAATGTATATGTACACACACACAACTTGACAGAAAATCAAGCCATCAATTTATGCTTAATATAGATGTTCTATTTGTGACATGATGATTAGTGAAATCCTCTTTTCTTTTTAAGCCACATACAATGGAAGTAGAGGGCTTAAAAAGCTGAAATGTGAAGATTGTGTTTTTGTTAAAGCACTTAATGTGGTCATCACTTAAGTAATTTCATCTTGTAAACTCCAGCTTTTCCTATTCTTACAATTTTTTTTGAAAATGGTATTTAATTTTGCACAGAAAAAAAAAGCCGTTTTAACTTTTGTGGCTATATTTTCAAAAGTGTGTTATTTTAACATTTATTATGTTTTTTGAACTGAGGCACAAGCAACATCATTTTCTATGACACTAAAAAACTTGTTCTCAAAAGAACTACAAAATGCAGAACCTTTCTAGAAGCCAGAAACAAAATACTCAGAATTGTGCATTCATTTTCAAACTGCCATTATGTTCATAATAGAACAGTTTTTTTTTATATTTTAAGTCAATTTCTTTTAGATAGGGTCAAATGTGTGTGTGTGTGTGTGTGTGTGCTCTGCCACTTTGGCCACAGTTTGACAGGAAGTCGAGTGAAACCTGGAAGGTCACCTCTTTATGTGCACAATAAATCAATACAGATACAGAAGCAGATGCAGAAGACACGGAAAGCTGCTAGAGTGAGAGAAGTGGGAAGCGCTTGAGTGTATATGCGTGCATGCGCTTGCGTGTGCATATCCAAGGTCACCCCGGCTGCGGCGGCAAAGCTGGGTTAGCATTAGAGCTCACGCTAGCAGGGTGCTCATTACGTTGGGTTATTTATGAACCTCCCCCCTAACTCTCAGACTTTAATAATTCAAACAGCACAGCCCTACTCTCCCATGAGACCCAGCTTCCACAAGCCGGAGGTGAGGCCCATTAATCAAACGCTGATCTCCTCCCCCCTTTTCTCTCTTTCTCGCAAGCTCCCATCACATTTTCTCGATCACATCTTGGCTCGTTTTAGATTAGAACGGTTTGGACGGAAACACATGTAAGGGAGATTTCGTTATTTAGACATCAACCTTGTACGAACAAAACCGTGATACTCAATCGGCCACACAAACAGAAGATGAGGGGTTTACCATGGCGCCTGTAGGGTTGCTAGGCGCGGTGTGTCCGTGAACGTGTGTGTGCGAGCGGTGGAGATGGGGGTCTCAGGACGCCCTCTCCTCATGCGCTCGCCTCTCTGCCCACCCCGCTGCGCCCTACTGCACCAAACCTGTGAGACAGACAAAGAACAACATTAATTACACCATTCCAGCAGGTATTCGGTATATTTTTCTTGTTAGCATTGCACTGTCAGTGCACAAGATGGATAAACAGCACTGAAACCAAGGGGACTAAATGTGCAGCATCCCAAACCCTCACGCACACTTCCCTCAGGAGGTATCACTGACTCTTTGTTGGAAAATGAGCAATGCAGTATATGAAATGTTATACATATTTCATGATCTGGGTGCTGCCACACAACTGAGATGCGGCCCATTGTTCCACTTGTTTATTTCCCGACACGGCGAGGTTTTTGCATGTATACTTGTTTTATTGAGCACTTATCCGGATGTGTTTATCAGGGTTATCTCACAAAGTGCTTCCACTGCTCAAGATAAACATGACTATAAGTGAAACTCACCTGAGTGCAGAAAACACAGCCGAATCATTTTGAGTGCCGACAATAACCATAATTTGTGGATCAAACACTGAACTGTACTGAAACTGTACTTAATCCCTTCTTATCTGGTCAAATGTCTTCCCTGTATTAATGTAATTTCCCTGGAATATAATTTCATTCTCTGGATTATGGCTTTCGGAGCTGAACAGATGTACTCTCAAAAAAAAAAGATTTAAGGCCAAAAACGTAAAATCCACAAACTGTGAGGGCATAGAGCTGATCTCAGTCATATTTAAATGCTAAAGAAACAAACTCATTACATCACATGTAATCAGATATTAGTGAATCTACACTTTGCATATGGGCTGTTGGTTGATAGTCCGCTGGAAAGCTCGCACAAAAAAAGTCCTCTGCTCAAAATGTGGCCATCCTGAATGAATGAAATGACAAATGGGACACCTGGGAGCAAAGACCATAAGACCGCAAGCCAATATCAAGTGTGCCATTTGGGACAGGGCCACATACTCAAATTATTTCCATGCTCTGGTTAATACATATAATATAAAACGTTCTCACCTAATGTAGCCTACATTATACAATAATCCATAACCAAGATAATGGTGAACATGACAAAATAGTGTTGTCTAATAAACCACAGCTTATCTCCCAAGTCCCTTTATGCACAAAACCTCTAGTTTGACATCCTTTTAAGAGATGAACAACTGTATCTCACGAGGGACCCCACGCCGCTGCCAACAGCGCAATTACGCTCAAATGCAGCCCTGCAGATCTTCTGTAATAATGTTCAGTGGAGTGTGTCCACACAGAGACATTCACAGTCTGCTCGCTGGCGTCCCTGCTGTCACTGCCTCGTTATCAGTGGCACAATCTGCTGAAAACACACCACGTATGAGACCTTTCAGAGAGATCATTAGCCCAGACCGAACAAACTGACAAACATTTAAAAAAGAAATGACTATCAAATCACTAGACTGATCATCAAATGCCACATATAGCATATACAAACTAGAATGTACATTTCCTGAAGAAATTGTGAGTGGTGCTTGCAGTGGCAAAAAAATCCTCTCGGATGCTACTGGGATGCAAAAAAGCCAAGCAACATGTCTGTAGGTTGTTCTGGGACAGAGATATAGGTCTTGGTAAACGGTTGCTAGGGTACTCTGTTTGGTTGCTATGGAGTGGCTTGGCAGCTGCCAATGATGATACTGCTTGTCAGTATGAATGATATAAACCAACCCCCATGTCTCTACGATGTTCTGATGCAGAGATATAGGTCTTGGTAAACGGTTGCTAGGGAACTCTGGTTGGTTGCTATGGAATGTTTTGGCAACATTCAATGATGATACTGCTTGTCAGTATGAATGATATGAACCAACCCCCATGTCTCTATGATGTTCTGAGGCAGAGATATAGGTCTTGGTAAACGGTTGCTAAGGTACTCTGTTTGGTTGCTATGGAGTGGCTTGGCAGCATCCAATGACAATACTCCAAAGGCTGCTTGTCAGTATGAATGATATAAACCAACCCCCATGCCTCTATGATGTTCTGAGGCAGAGATATTGGTGTTGCTAAACGGTTGCTAGGCTGCTTGATAATGGTTGCTAGGGCGTGGCTAGGAAGAGTTGAAGGTGATTTTTGATTGGCTGTTGATGCCCCGAGTCAAACAAACCCACCCTCATGTTTCTATGACACTTCTATCCAAAGATATCCCTTTGATCTCTTTCAATGGAAGTCTATGGGATCAGTTGCTAGGGAGCTCTAAATGGTTGCTAGGGCGTGGCTTCATAGGTTCACAATGATCCTGAGATAGTGATTGGCTGTCTGAGTAAATTGAGCCCACCCCCTTGTCTCTGAGACACTGTGAGCCAGAGCTGTGGTCAATACAAAATCCCTATGCAATTTCCCATTGTAAGAGAAACGCATGAGTTTTATGGGACGTCCCTCCCCATTATAAGTCAATGGGGCAAATTTAGGCAGCTCTAGCGCCCCAGGGGTACAACTCACACCCCTTTGCGATGTGTCATCTTACAGGGCCTGTCAGCCTCTTCAAATGAGGTGACACATGAGTTTCTACGAAATCCTCGCTCAGAGTTATGACTCGTTAAAATTTTTTGCAATGTTAAGTCTATGGGATTTTTTTTGCTACTTTTTCGCCCCTGGGGCGAACACCGCACCCCCGACCCCTTAGAAAAGATATAGCACACCATTCCCGATTAAGCCGCACGTTTTGACACCTCATTCATGGGTCTGTGAAAAAAACTGTGGGAGGAGTAGCGGGACAAAATGTTGTCCGGAAAAATAAGAATAATAAACCGATCTGGGGTGAGATATTAAATATTAATGCCTTGCTACGCAAGCACCAATAATAATATTAAGTATTTTTAATAACAATATTGATGCCTTGCTTGGCAAGCATCACTAATAAGTATGTTTGAGAGTGATGGTGATGCCTTGCTTCGCAAGGCATCACTAAAACTCGTTCTGGGGCTAGATAGTAATAGTGATGCCTTGCTACGCAAGCACCACTAACTACAATGCTCAAGTTACTAGTTTAGTCTAGTTACAATATATAAGATATAACAAATTATGGATTGCAATGTTGAAGTCGATTTTTACATTTGGTTTACCTCAAAAAAAACAACAAACTCACGTTTAGTCATGGGCGTCGGAACCATTGTATGTGGGTGGGACAAGACCCACCCACTTTTTACGATCAATGATATTGGACCCACTCACTTTTATCGTCTCTAATCTGTTCACCAACCCCTAACCGATAAACACTTATTTTTAAACACATTAGACGCTTTATTTCCACTTTTCTAATATTTTCTTTATTTTTATTGAAAACAAATGCCTTTTCGATCTGATATGTGATGGGAAATGGGAGTAGAGTGAGTTCGGCAAAAAGCGGATTCGAACCTCGGGTTGATTTGCGTCAACTTGATGCCATGCGTCTTACCCCTACATTATTGCCGCTCTCAATGATACAGTACAATCACATTTCCGTAATTTTGTCTTGCCCACCCAGACGTTTAGCAAACAAGGTGGTATATTTGTACTTAATGTAAATGGCATCTACTCCAGTAAAATGTTTCTGAGAGAAGACCCACCCACATATTTGTTTGCTTTCAACGCCCATGCATTTAGTGATATGGAAATAAACAACATATTGACTTTATTCGTATGGCACAATAATGTAATGTTCTTGAATAATCTTCATTGGTGGGCTTTCTCAGTAGATATTGATAATGTGAATCTGTACACCATATCATGCAATTAAATGAAATGTTTTCATCAACTGACGACTGTAGTCATAATTCTGTTAAAAATAAAAAAATATAACGCAATGTGTTAATATGGGTCAAATAATAGGGGCCACTGTATATATACATATATATATAAAAAAGGAAAATCTTAGAAAAAAAATTATAATAATTCTAAGAAATGCACTCCGTGTCCATGTTGGCTTCCCATGGATTTAAAAAAATCTGTTATTCCATTTTCAACAAAAGATTACATTTACTGACTGAAATATCATGTGGTTTATCAATCAGTTAAAAAGCAATAGCATATATTCCTTACATCTTGAATATAATGAGTGTACGTACACCTTATTACTTTATTAATTATATACTGTATAATTCAATGTCTTTATTTTAAAAAATCGTAAATATACTTTTTTAGAGAGCCACAGGTGAATAAATGAAAGCATCTGAAGGACTTTATACATCGAGCTGGAGGTTCAAATTAGACTCATCATTAAATTAAACAAAGCACGGTGTCAAATTGTGAAAATACATTTAACCTCTATATTTCAGCACGAACAGGTATAGAAATGCACACATATCCTTCAATAAATAAGTGAAAAGAACGAGATAAGCCTTTCCAAGCACTGCCCCCTTGAGCGACCTTCGCCTTCACCTTCATTCTGACTGATGTCAATCCTTTAATCATTTTTTGGTTCCCTCTAGCAGTTTTAGATAATACAGGTATTAGAAAAGCAGGAGTGGGATGTTGGGTTTAACTGGATTCTGTCACCGGGACGGTCTGGCCTTCCTGAAGACAGCCTGCGGCGACATTGCTGCCCTGCAAACAATTACAGTCTCACTTTGTTGCCGAATAATAGGGCAAAACAAACTAGTTCACACCCTCCAAATCACTGTCAGGCTTTAAACGAAAATAGCGACCCATACTGTTCCTTATTCGGCAAAGTTTTCAATAAAGTATCAGGATTTTAGCTTTTCTAGCATTAACAGTTCTCGTTTGAAATGGAACACTAAAACACTTCCTGTTGAATGAAAGAACGACATCATGTTTTTGCAATGTTTGTGAAATAAGACAGAGCTTATGAATAAAACGTATTGTTAATGTTTTTACACAAATATGATTTTTGATTTCCCATATCAACAGCAAAACTGAGAATGTGAACATGGTATTTCCAGTGATAATTTATATGCATCTACATTTGTATACGAAATATTAGGGCTGCCAGCTAATACACTCACCGAAAGGATTATTAGGAATACCTGTTCAATTTCTCATTAATGCAATTATCTAATCAACCAATCACATGGCAGTTGCTTCAATGCATTTAGGGGTGTGGTCCTGGTCAAGACAATCTCTGAACTCCAAACTGAATGTCAGAATGGGAAAGAAAGGTGATTTAAGCAATTTTGAGCGTGGCATGGTTGTTGGTGCCAGACGGGCCGGTCTGAGTATTTCACAATCTGCTCAGTTACTGGGATTTTCACGCACAACCATTTCTAGGGTTTACAAAGAATGGTGTGAAAAGGGGAAAAAATCCAGTATGCGGCAGTCCTGTGGGCAAAAATGCCTTGTTGATGCAAGTGGTCAGAGGAGAATGGGCCGACTGTTCAAGCTGATAGAAGAGCAACTTTGACTGAAATAACCACTCGTTACAACCGAGGTATGCAGCAAAGCATTTGTGAAGCCACAACACGCACAACCTTGAGGCAGATGGGCTACAACAGCAGAAGACCCCACCGGGTACCACTCATCTCCACTACAAATAGGAAAAAGAGGCTACAATTTGCACAAGCTCACCAAAATTGGACAGTTGAAGACTGGAAAAATGTTGCCTGGTCTGATGAGTCTCGATTTCTGTTGAGACATTCAGATGGTATAGTCAGAATTTGGCGTGAACAGAAAGAGAACATGGATCCATCATGCCTTGTTACCACTGTGCAGGCTGGTGGTGGTGGTGTAATGGTGTGGGGGATGTTTTCTTGGCACACTTTAGGCCCCTTAGTGCCAATTGGGCATTGTTTAAATGCCACGGCCTACCTGAGTATTGTTTCTGACCATGTCCATCCCTTTATGAGCACCATGTACCCATCCTCTGATGGCTACTTCCAGCAGGATAATGCACCATGTCACAAAGCTCGAATCTTTCAAATTGGTTTCTTGAACATGACAATGAGTTCACTGTACTAAAATGGCCCCCACAGTCACCAGATCTCAACCCAATAGAGCATCTTTGGGATGTGGTGGAACGGGAGCTTCGTGCCCTGGATGTGCATCCCACAAATCTCCATCAACTGCAAGATGCTATCCTATCAATATGGGCCAACATTTCTAAAGAATGCTTTTAACACCTTGTTGAATCAATGCCACGTAGAATTAAGGCAGTTCTGAAGGCGAAAGGGGGTCAAACACAGTATTAGTATGGTGTTCCTAATAATCCTTTAGGTGAGTGTAGTTGAGTAAATGTTAGTCGACGAAAACAGGCTTAGACCAAATTTTAGTTGACTCATTTTGCATAAAATGCTACACTGTAAACCCTAACACTCAAAATAATTAATTGGTTTGAGTAGAGCCAACTCAAATTAAACAAATGTTTAGTGTTTAGAACTTTCTTTTTTCTTTTAAGTTCATAAAACGGACACATTTGAAGTAATCTGAATTGTTTCATTGTTTTGGGTTTTATGAACTGTTTCTTTTCATTTTATACAAGCTTAAAATTAACAAACTGGGCTACAATTTATATTTCCCAGCATGCTTTGCTGTGACACTCAAAAGGGAGAGTAAATGCTAAATGAAGTGTTATATCATGTTTTTTGAGCAAGATTGATGTTAAGGTGGAGATTTAGTAGTCTTTATCGTTTTGTAGTATTTAAAGTTTCTGTTATGTTGGGGCTCTTTTGGGGGGGTTACCATCATGGTGACGTGTGAGCATGTCCTTAGTTTGAGAACAGATATACAGTATGTTAAATATTCTATATTGCTGTCCTCATTCAGCAAGTGCTAAGCTATATATGAAAAATTTCATTTCCACACCTGTCATTTCCATCACAAAAGGCTATTAAAAGTACTGTACATCATTTGAGATGCTAAAAATGACTGCGCCGATATGTATTGCTTCCAGAAAATGTCTAAAAAGTAATGTTAGAAATCCCCAAAAGTAGTCATTGTTGAAGAATAACCAAATTACATTATTTTGTCAAAGTGCACCTTTAGAAACTTATGGGAATCAGCTTCTTTTAAGATGTTAATCAGATGTTTTTACAAAAATACGACCCTTAAAATGGCACTGCACATGCGGTAACAGAACCTCTTATTGCGATTCAGTGAATATATTTGCAGGTTTTTTTGCATACTTAAATGAATTGGTAGGAAACCTCATTAAAACACATCAATCCACCAGAGACTTGAGACAACAGGGAGCTATTAAGGAACGCCATTGTTTTCGACTATCAAGCCGAAGATAGAAAGAGGTTTCGTGAGAGGAGTGGGTGAAGAGGGTAACTATCATGACTTTGCCCCAGTGCTACTAATTATATGCATTCATTTTCCTTTTCTAATCATTCTTCTCTGTGTTTTGAGGAAAACTGTTCTCTCATTCTTCTCATTCTTTCATTCTTCTCTGGGGTAATCAACTGGGCTGCATTAAATGAGAGGGATTTTCGTTCTGAACCTAGTTTGGCATTTATTTACCGTCAAAAACCTCCTAAATTCTCAAAAATGAGATTTTTGCTCCATCATTACAAACAACATCAGATTCCTCTAAGGAAAAGTGCTCTGGCCTTCAGGCAAAAGGCACTGGCGTGATGGATCTCATTAGTATGAGGTTGCCAGATCAGCGCCACACTTCTCTGCGCACTGATTACCTATTGGACGGCCACTTAATGAATCTTACACAAGGCATACCGCACCTGCTCCCAGTCAGAGCAACCGGAAAAGACTTGGGCGCTGGTTAGGGTGTGTGCAATAAACAGATGTTAATTGTGTTGCTCCAAACATACAAACCATCAGTCTGGGAATGCTGTGTTATCCTAATGTTATTTCCAACTCAAACTGCAATGCAACGGTGTTATGTTTAGGTGAGCGGTGGGTTATTTTTACAGCTAAATATGGGAGGCATGTGTTGACGCTCGTGTGAGTTTAAACACCACTGCTCATCAAAATGTTTACTTCAGAGCCATTTTAACCTCTTTAACTAAGTCTATTAATGGTAATCTCAACATACCCCATCTATTGAGAATGTTTACTGAAATCAAACCGTTCAAAACTTGCTCACGCACATATTGAGTATTCCTCAGCAGTGCGTTTCGGGAGGAAGTGCCTGGACTCAAATCTGCCGACTGACACGCTGAGCGAGTGCCATCTTACACACAGCCAAACAGAAGCACACATGAATGCACATGTCCAGAAAGACAACGCACTTTAGGATGCCCTTCTCATGAAACTTTCTGAACCATATCCGAAATCCAAGATGTTGCTGAATAATTCATTTTTATAGGCGTTTAATTTATATTGATGCAGTAGTCAAATCACGGTTCTAGCACAAATACATGTAAACAAATCATCCGACACATGTTGAGCTGAATGACAGCAGTGAGAAACGACTGCCGCAGGTTTCTATTCTTAAGCTCAACAATGAGACGTTCTGAAAGGGGAAAGAACAGACAGATGAAAGAAGTCTTAAGTCTTTTGTTCTTTACATATTTTAACCTCCAGTAAACAGTCTTACAAAAGAGCTGTCATGTTACAAGTTACAAGAGGAAAAATTGGCAGGGTGGGGGGGGGGGGTGTCAATGTGGATCTAAGATAAAGAAAAACTTTGTTTAAAAAATGTATGTGCCTTTTAGTTCTTCAAATGTAATCTTTGTACTCATGTTACTATGGTTTTGGAAAAAAATTCTAAATTGTATGTGGTGTAACAAAGTAAAAAGAAACGTTTATAATATTTATAATAATTTTCTAATATTTAACATGTTTACACCTTGAATATTGTGAGTGTACACACGAAGATATAGTTTGAGAAAATATGAGTTTGACAGGTATTAACTATTTTTACTACTCAAAATCTTTTGTAACAATAGTTCCAATCATGCTCTAATTCTGTTTTATGAAAAATAAAAGTGTTAAATATTATTTAAATGTTTGTATTTAGGACATAAAAGGCTAGAAAATGTTATTTCCACAACCGTCATTTCCATCAAAATGCTATTAAACAAAGTACTGTACATTATTTAAGATGCTTGAAATGACACCATGGTTAGAATTAGTTTCAGAAAATGTTTCAAAAGTAATGCTTGAAATGGCCAAAAGTGCTCAGTTGAAGAATAAGTAAAATTCTCCTTTTGATGTTAATCAGATGCTTTGAACAAAAATACGACTAAAACAGGATGCGAATAAAACAGAACGTCTTATTGTAATTTATTGAAAACTTGCTGAAAAAATAAATAAATGTAATAAAATGTTAAGAATATTTATGATGATAATTTTATAATATTTAAGAAAAAAAAAACACACCGAATACTCTGAGGGTACACAAATCATATATACAAATCACCTTATTTTTAATTTTTTTTTAAATATGTTGGTTAAAAAAACAAACAGTTATTTTTATATCAGATATTTACATTTATATTTAAAAATATCATGAATTATTTTTCAAAATAATCATCAGGGTCTGCAAGGGCCCTCTCTATGATATAAAACATTTAGCTTTTTTGACATAAGTTTATAAATAATAATAAATAAGTTTATAAATAGTAATAAATGATTACTTAAGGTTTTGTTCAATTTAACAAAAAATACAAAAACCTACAAATAACTGTCCAGACTTGCTGTGAGAAAATACTTACTACTTACATTTTAATAAAGTTATGTGTAAGTGCATGAAAGTATTTTTTTTTTTCATAAATAAAACTGTAAGGCAGAACAAAGACCAAAAAGAATTGAGGCAAATCTCAGAAATACAGCCTCCTAAAGCAAACAAAATGCTTTAAATGTCCTTCCAACACTTCTAAAGCAACAGTAACACTTAAAACACATTTACTACAAAATACTTTCACCTTTCACCTTTTTTTCTCAGGGTGTGAGCATTTAAGAGTCGATTAGAAAATCTAAAATGCTCCAAAACAACACTTTGAGGTACATTTAGCCTAATGGGGAAAAAAAACCCACCCTGTCATCTTGAACAAAACCTGCTCTGTTCAAAGCAAAGAAAAACATTAAAAGGTGCTAATACAACGCCAAATAGCTAGGATGAGCACAATGCAAACAAACAGACATTATCTTCCAAAAATGATGTCCATTTTACTGACAACACATCTTCAAGGCTGACTTGTCTTCCTGGAATCTCTTGATTAAAACATGGCTTACGTTAGAGTGGAAATGCGAGTGAAAGTGCAGCTTCACGCATTTGTTGATTTGGCAGTGAAAGAAAATGCTGAACACGCTACAGGGAGAATGGATGCCATCAATAAACGAATAACTGCATTGTCAATATTTAAGATGGAGGGGTGCTTCCTGCTGACTGGAGGTCAACCCTATAGGGACAGAAGCAAGGAGGATAACAAGGATAGAGAGATTACGAAGGGAAAGTAAAAGAGACTAGCAACTAGTGTGTGACTTCCTGTTGTCATCCACAATTCCCGCAAATGCATCATAATCTCTCACTTAGACTAATTTTTCCCTCTCATTTGTCTCACTTCTACAGTTTTGCCACTTCCTCAATCAACTTCTGATGTCCTGACGTGACACTGACTAACCGACACAAAGCAAAGCAAATGGTTCCCAAACAGAACTTAATATTATAATGACAGGATTCAGTTGCCATGTGGAATTTTTCATGTTAAAATGCTTCCTATTTCAGTGTAGAGCCTTAACTTGACTACTACAGAAACAGTGTTTTGAGGGAATAATAAAGCATTGTGCAAGGAACCATGTTTTTATCAAATCCATAATCGGCCACTGTAATCTTGTGTGAAAAGGAATAAATAAAAGTTGTTAGTGGTTCATTTTAGCTTGAAACTGCAGTGTACAGATACATTTTTGGAGTTTTTACAAATGTAGACTGTAAACAGTGATTTTCAAAGTTGTAAATAAAACAAGATTACTGGAGTAAGTTTTACAAGAAAATACTATGAGTTTTTCGACTACAAAATTGCATGTTTAATCCAATGTCTCACTTGCCATTTCTTTGTAACTACTTGTGAAAATTACTAGCAATTTCTGAGTGAAATTCTCTACACCAATTTTGGCCAGTTTTTCCAATGAGCCTACTTTATAACAAACACAAACAAAAACATTATAATAGCTTCATTTTATGTGTTGATATTTATATTAACATTTAACTTTTTAAATGCAGGATGCATGTGAAAAGTTCATATAAATATGAAATAAAATTAAAACCCTCAACTAAATTACACCGTTTCATTTTTCCAAGGATTTTTATTCAGTAATAATTATTTTCCCTGGCATCTGACAACAGTATCAAGCATTCAAAGTAAACATTAAATAGCTGGTTAATAGGTTAATAAAATGAAATAAAACTTAAATGAATCATGCATAATTTATTTAAATTGCACTCCTGAGCAAAAAATTGTCCAAGCCAAAAATTGGCAAAATATTTAGTGGACTTTTAATGGTCTTAACCATTTTAATCACAAATCACTGGTCTGGAAATTAGCAAGAATTGCACATATGTTGTAGATAAAGTAACTTGGCACGGAATAGCCTTAGCAGACAGCTTTTTACAGGAAGAAGAGTCAGTGTTGTTCCACTGGTTTCAACCCATTCATGAGTAGTTAAAAATGTCTCCCAGTTCATTTGAGTTTAATGTGAGACCAAATATACAATATTGGGGTCAAATCTGGACTCTGACCAGGCCAAACCATGAGCCTGATGGACTTGTTCTCAAGCCACTTCTTGGTTGTCTTTGCAATTTTGCAATTTTTTTCTTAATGAAAAATAATAACAATCAATTCCTCATTAGATGACAACTTTTAAATTGTGGGAAGCATTCTGCAATATTCTCCTGTACTCCAAAGCATTAAATGACTTTTCACAGTGAAGCAGCTCCACAATACCAGCAGATAAAATGACACAATGACACACTCCATTCTTCACTGTGCTAGTGATGCATTTATTATTATATTTCTCAGCAGATTTTCGAAGGCACCGCTCCGGAGTGTGATTCATCACTCCACACACACACAACTTCCCATATTCTGCCAAAAACGTAATTCTATCTTTTTAAATATTTGTGGTCAAGACAATTACAAGTTTAGTGTTTAGCAATTTTGGGCGTGGCACTTTTTTTTTCTTGTAAATATACTAAATATAGAATTTTCAAAACACATCAATACACATCAAGAACAGTGCGCGAGGCGTGACTACCAACAAAGCAATAAACAATCAATCTTTCTGTTCAAATTAAACTATTTAACTTCATACATGTTTATACATCTAAAGTAAAACTACACACATCGGGCCCTATCATACACAGTCAGGCGCAAGGCAAGTGTTTTTTGCTAGTTTCAGCCCGACGCAGTTATCATTTTGCACTCGCGCCCCTCTGTTCGCCCATGGGCGTGCTGGTCTGAAAACGAGGTGTGTTCAGGCACAATGTTGGTGTGTTGCTATTTTGAGGCAACTGAAAACGACTGTGCCATTGACCAACAAAAACCTGGTCTAAAGTCAATAGCGCAGTATTTTGTTATTTAAAGGCAGCGTAAGTAATTATGCGGGTGCACAACGCACATGCTTATTACACACAAGGACATGAAACAGCACACAAACATTTTTAAATATTAACAATAAAAGGATTCCTCTCTGGAGAAGCATTCAGCCTTTCTGCTCGTAAATTCCGCCATGGTGCAAGCGCAACTGGCTTTTAAAGGGAATGGGAGATGACACTGATTAGTTTATTACACGTTACGCCCAAAACACACCCATGACTCATTAAGAGACAATGTACAAGCCTTTTGGACCATGCACCTGGCACACTGACCATATTTTTTTCATCGTTAAACTAGCAAAAGTGGATTCAGACACGTCCTAAGTGCAACTGCGCTACGCACTTCAGACCATTCGCTCAGATCGTTAAAATAGGGCCCATTGACTTGGGTTTTAGACATTAGTGTGGGTATAAACCTGTATATCTACAATATTGGCTGACTCGTTCGTGCAATCTCGCTAGGTTATTTCAAACGAGGAACCACAAAAAATTCAATGGAATTATTAAATGAGATGCATCAAACTGACTCCAATAACACACACATGCACGTTTAAATCCCCATACACACACACACACACACACACACACGTTACAAATGCGAACAATTGTTGTGGTATTAAAACTACAGTCAGTCTGAGAATGTATTAATTTAATGGCTGGTAAAGTAGCTCTGGAATAAACCCATAATCTCAGACAGAGAATATCTTTTAACTCAAGAGATCATGGCTGCTTTTACAGAAATCAAGATTACATGCTCTTTTTTTCTCGTTTTAGGCTGCAAACCACCACAGAAGTCTGCTACTCTTAATGTGAAAGTAGGTAAACTACAGTCACGCTACAAGCTAATAATAACTTTACAGTGTACAGTAAGATAATTACATTAATTAAACAATGAATAATTGAAAGTTGCTGAACAAAATAATTACATATTAAGAGCTTTGTTCATCAGTATTACTCAGTTCAACGTAACTATGTAACTAACATTATAGCACAATATTATCCATAAAAGTACTGAGCATCTGAAAACATCAGGTTTATTTACACCATAATCCATCTCTTTTAACGCCTCTGTACGGTGTATGCATACTAAGTTTTAAAGTAAATGACAAACGAAAAAGACATTTAATCACTTGTCAAATAATGTTAACAGTTCACACAAGTGCAAAAACACTTTAGTTTCTAAAAAGCTGGACTTGTTTGTGCAGTCTGAGGTTACAGTGATACATAAAAGACGTCTACAGAGTTTCCAGGATACTTTGAGCTGCCAGTAGCTTCGGAAACACTGCAAAAGTGCTAAAAATACAGCTGCCTGTGTTACAAAACAAGAGCTTAAAGTGAAAGCCATTTAGAGTGGATTAGATCTTTGGAGAAGTGCTAATGGACAAAGAGAGGAAACACATACAACACTTGTTTAGCACTTAGTGTTAAGATAAGCTATTGAAAAAAACTTTAATAAAGTAAGGAAGGACAAATAATGAAAAGGAAACGGACAGCAGGGGAGAGGAAAACTCCATCAGGACAATGAAGTGAATAGATGCAGGAAAGAGAACGATAAAATTATTTTAAACACTGCTGGACAAGAAAGAAAAGCAGATGAAAGAAATAATATTGTGTGTGTGTGTGTGTGTGTGTGTGTGTGTGTGTGTGTGTGTGTGTGTGTGTGTGTGTGTGTGTGTGTGTGTGTGTGTGTGTGTGTGTAGATTCAGTCCTCTCAACACTTTGTATCCCACAGATAAATCAAAGAGGCTCTTGAGTAGAGCTGAGCCAAGACAACGGTTAAACACAGCACAGCGGTCAGCCTCAAAAATCATCATCTTCCGGTTTCCTCGAGACAGACCTCAAAGAAACACATCACAGCTCAGACGGGCGGCAGCTAAACTATAAGGGGCCATACTTGTAGTGTTTTATCATTTTCCATGAAGCCTTCTTAATAGTTAAAGTTTCCTTTTTCTTTTTGTGTTTTACACAATTATTTTTTACCCTCTCACTGCACCTTAAACAGGCAGTTTTCGGTACTGTACCTTTAAGATACAGTGTGTAAATGACCTTCGTTATGATAGCTAACCTATTATAAGTAAAATGAATACAAAATAGGGGAAACCCTTACAATAAGGCTTCCATTTGTTCAATTAGCTACTTTAGTTATCATGAGATACCAATGAATAATACTTCTAAAGCATTTATTAATCTTAGCTAATGTTAATTTCAACATTTACTAACTTTGAATAAATAATACAAATATATGTGACTTTTGACTTCAATGGACCTGAGCTAACATGAGCTCACAATGAACAGTTGTATTTGTATTACCTAACATGAATAAATAATGGAATAAATGTATTGCTCATTGTTTGTTAAAAGGATAGTTCACCCTGATATGAAAATAAAGCCATATTTTACTCAGTTGTTCTAATGCCCTGTGTCCTAGGCAGAAAAGCAGAAATTAAAAAAAAAAAAGTCCTGCATGCGCTCCTTCCTATAATGGCAGTGGATAGCGACCAGGCTAAAACATTACAAAAATTATACAAAAGTATCACAATGATACAGTGAGACACACGCCATATATGGAAAGTGTTCAAGGAGGCATACAATAAGGTTTTGCGAGAAAGAAACCGCATTATTCAGCCAAAGCACTGAGCTCGGCTGTTACTCTGAGCGCGCTCCTGTGAGTGCGTGCGAGTCAAAATATGATAATAAAATGATACTAATAATAAAACCACCTGAAGTGAATATTGAGTACTGTAGTCATGACAACATTGCGTGAGGGGCTGCTGAGTCAGTACTGACGGCTCGCACTCTCACAGGAGCGCGCTCAGAGTAATGGCCGAGCTCAGTATTTTGTCTGAATAATACGGTTTCTTTCTCGCAAAACCTCCAAACTCGGTCCTGGAGGGCCGCTGTCCTGCAGAGTTTAGCTCCAACCCCAAATAAACACACCTGAACTGGTGTCTAACTAGGGCCTTGTAAAACACTTATTAGCTCAGATGTTCAGGTGTTTCATTGGGGTTGGAACTAAAGGCTACGTCCGAAAACCTAGGCAGCTGACTCGTTGCCTCGCTGCCTTATCAGACAATGACTTCTAAGGCAGCGTTTGAGCATGAAGGCACCTCACAAAACTAATATCGGACAGACTTCTTAGACAGTGTAACCGTTTAATGATCTACAGCAAAATAGAGAGAGCTTTAGTGAGAACTAAACACATATTTAATTACTACATTAGTAATTTCTCGCTAGAAATGACATCAGAAGTGGAAAATGTTGGAAAAAAAAAAAAAAAGTACATTTACACACAAACTGACCAGCAAACGCAACTTTCGGACGGCATCTTTTTTTCCAGCTGAACTGTCACAGAATGGAAAGCACAGGATTGTGGGATAGCACAGGCAGCGAAGGATACATGCTATGCTGCCTTCAAAAATCCATCAGATGAAGGTCTCTCAGGAGACAGGAAGTGAAGCTAACATTAGATTCGGACGTGCCTTGATGCCTTCCTGCCTTGAAATGTGTCCTCCGAAGGCAGCATTTTCCAGGTTTCGGACTCAGGCAAACTCTGCAGGAAAGCTGTTTGGAGACCCCCGCCTTATAGTATGCCTCCTGAACACTTTCCATATATGGCGCACGTCTCACTGCATCATTGTGTGATGTTTTTTGTAATGTTTTAGCCTGGTCGCCATTCACTGCCATTATAGGAAGGAGCGTGTGCAGGACTATTTTTAACGTTTCTGCTTTTGAGGTCCGAAAAAGATAGAAGGACATAGGGCATTAGAACAACAGCAGGGTGAGTAAAAGATCATTTTATTTTCATTTCAGGGTGAACTATCCCTTTAATGTTAGCCAATAGGACCTTATTGTAAAGTGTTACCAAAATACCAAATAGGCGTTATGCAAACAATTTCTGAGCATTATTTATTTACATTTTTTAAACACATCCTTAAGTCTGATTTGTGAATTGCTTAATTTGGTTAGATTCAAAAGATTCAAAGATTCAAAAGGAACGAATCAGAAATCAATACGGGATAGCCATGATCTGCTCACATACTCATTTGTGGAAAATGCACCTTTATTCCTCAGACATCCAATTTTATGAGGCACTTCTCAACAATTTTACATTAAATAAATTATAAATAGAATGTATCAAATAGATACATATTATATAAATATTCAAATACTTGTTTTAAAATTTTATAAAAAAAATAGTAATAT